>NC_060194.1:38253710-38313710 GCF_021184085.1 Oncorhynchus gorbuscha | reverse complement strand
GACAGGCAACCAACCACACTGGGACCAGGACACTAAAGGACAGGCAACCAACCACACTGGGACCAGGACTCTAAAGGACAGGCAACCAACCACACTGGGATCAGGACACTAAGGACAGGCAACCAACCACACTGGGATCAGGACACTAAAGGACAGGCAACCAACCACACTGGGATCAGGACACTAAGGACAGGCAACCAACCACACTGGGACCAGGACACTAAGGACAGGCAACCAACCACACTGGGACCAGGACACTAAGGACAGGCAACCAACCACACTGGGACCAGGACACTAAAGGACAGGCAACCAACCACACTGGGATCAGGACACTAAGGACAGGCAACCAACCACACTGGAATCAGGACACTAAAGGACAGGCAACCAACCACACTGGGATCAGGACACTAAGGACAGGCAACCAACCACACTGGGATCAGGACACTAAGGACAGGCAACCAACCACACTGGGATCAGGACACTAAAGGACAGGCAACCAACCACATTGGGACCAGGACACTAAAGGACAGGCAACCAACCACACTGGGATCAGGACACTAAGGACAGGCAACCAACCACACTGGGATCAGGACACTAAGGACAGGCAACCAACCACACTGGGATCAGGACACTAAAGGACAGGCAACCAACCACATTGGGACCAGGACACTAAAGGACAGGCAACCAACCACACTGGGACCAGAACACTAAGGACAGGCAACCAACCACACTGGGACCAGGACACTAAGGACAGGCAACCAACCACACTGGGACCAGGACACTAAGGACAGGCAACCAACCACACTGGGACCAGGACACTAAAGGACAGGCAACCAACCACACTGGGACCAGGACACTAAGGACAGGCAACCAACCACACTGGGACCAGGACACTAAGGACAGGCAACCAACCACACTGGGACCAGGACACTAAAGGACAGGCAACCAACCACACTGGGACCAGGACACTAAAGGACAGGCAACCAACCACACTGGGACCAG
This sequence comes from Oncorhynchus gorbuscha, assembly GCF_021184085.1. Taxonomy (NCBI): domain Eukaryota; kingdom Metazoa; phylum Chordata; class Actinopteri; order Salmoniformes; family Salmonidae; genus Oncorhynchus; species Oncorhynchus gorbuscha. The sequence goes on along the minus strand of NC_060194.1, from coordinate 38,312,708 downwards.
GACACTAAGGACAGGCAACCAACCACACTGGGACCAGGACACTAAAGGACAGGCAACCAACCACACTGGGACCAGGACTCTAAAGGACAGGCAACCAACCACACTGGGATCAGGACACTAAGGACAGGCAACCAACCACACTGGGATCAGGACACTAAAGGACAGGCAACCAACCACACTGGGATCAGGACACTAAGGACAGGCAACCAACCACACTGGGACCAGGACACTAAGGACAGGCAACCAACCACACTGGGACCAGGACACTAAGGACAGGCAACCAACCACACTGGGACCAGGACACTAAAGGACAGGCAACCAACCACACTGGGATCAGGACACTAAGGACAGGCAACCAACCACACTGGAATCAGGACACTAAAGGACAGGCAACCAACCACACTGGGATCAGGACACTAAGGACAGGCAACCAACCACACTGGGATCAGGACACTAAGGACAGGCAACCAACCACACTGGGATCAGGACACTAAAGGACAGGCAACCAACCACATTGGGACCAGGACACTAAAGGACAGGCAACCAACCACACTGGGATCAGGACACTAAGGACAGGCAACCAAACACACTGGGACACAATTTTCATGTTTCTTCTAAAGGACAACTATCCCTAGAACCAAACTTCAACCAGCCATCACCTTCCTGCTGGTCTCTGTTGTCATGGTTACCAGTTGGAAAAGGATCCCAGGCTGGATCTGCAGTGGATATAGAGGGCAATCCATTTTCATCTTACCTCATTATGTCTGAGGTTAAATACCTCGTTTCTCTCAGCACTTATTAAACTGCTGATATTAATTATGACATAATCATGATATATCGGAAGGAACGGTTGAAGATGGAGACACAGCACAATCGTGTGTGTGTGTGTGTGTGTGTGTGTGTGTGTGTGTGTGTGTGTGTGTGTGTGTGTGTGTGTGTGTGTGTGTGTGTGTGTGTGTGTGTGTGTGTGTGTGTGTGTGTGTGTGTGTGTGTGTGTGTGTGTGTGTGTGTGTGTGTGTGTGTGTGTGTGTGTGTGTGTGTGAGAGAGAGAGAGTTTACCCAGCATTCACAAGGATAAAAATCCATTCCCAGGCTATGATTATCCCGCAGGCTCATTCTGTCTTCCACACTGCAGACATCTCTGACTGTCTGACATCCTCACAATAATCATCATGTAACAGGAGTAGAACAAAACACACCACCACAGTATGACATAATCATTGGCTAAATTAGAATCTCTGATATTATACTGTATTTGTGGCCTATTAACAAAGTCATTGCTTTCTTCTGTATGTGTGTGTGTGTGTGTGTGTGTGTGTCTGTGTGTGTCTGTGTGTGTGTGTGTGTGTGTGTGTGTGTGTGTGTGTGTGTGTGTGTGTGTGTGTGTGTGTGTGTGTGTGTGTGTGTGTGTGTGTGTGTGTGTGTGTGTGTGTGTGTGTGTGTGTGTGTGTGTGTGTGTGTGTGTGTGTGTGTGTGTGTGTGTGTGTGTTTGATAGATAAACATGCTGTGGCTGGTTGTTCTTTAAAGCGAGTGGAGCAGAGAAATAAATAGGCCAGTGAATGAGCTGACAGCCTCCCTTCACGCTGTACCTGGACCTATGCACCATCACATCATCACATCAACAGACCAACACACCAACACACCATCACATCATCACATCATCACATCAACAGACCAACACACCAACAGACCATCACACCAACACACCAACAGACCATCAGACCAATACACAATCACACCATCAGACCAACATACCAATAGACCATCACACCATCACACCAACACACCATCAGACCAACATACCAATAGACCATCACACCATCACACCAACACACCATCAGACCAACACACCAACACACCATCAGACCAACACACCATCAGACCATCACACCATCAGACCAACAGAGCATCACACCAACAAACCAACAGACCATCAGACCAACACACCATCAGACCAACACACCATCAGACCATCACACCATCACACCATCACACCATCAGACCATCACACTATCACACCATCAGACCAACACACCATCAGACCATCACACCATCAGACCAACAGAGCATCACACCAACAAACCAACAGACCATCAGACCAACACACCATCAGACCAACACACCATCAGACCATCACACCATCACACCATCACACCATCAGAACAACAGACCATCACACCATCACACCATCAGAGCAACAGAGCAACAGACCATCACACCTTCACACCATCAGAGCAACAGAGCAACAGACCATCACACCATCAGACCAACACACCGTCAGACCATCACATCAACAGAGCAACAGACCAACACACCGTCAGAGCAACAGAGCAACAGACCAACACACCGTCAGACCATCAGACCAACAGAGCATCACATCAACAGAGCAACAGAGCAACAGACCAACACACCGTCAGAGCAACAGAGCAACAGACCAACACACCGTCAGACCATCACATCAACAGAGCAACAGACAATCAGACCATCACATCAACAGACCAACACACCGTCAGACCAACACACCGTCAGACCAACACACCGTCAGACCAACACACCGTCAGACCATCACATCAACAGACCAACACACCGTCAGACCATCACATCAACAGACCAACACACCATCAGACCATCACATCAACAGACCAACACACCATCAGACCAACACACCGTCAGACCAACACACCGTCAGACCAACACATCAACAGACCAACACACCGTCAGACCAAGACTCAGAAAAGCAGCTTGTTTTGACCTACAGCTGTTTATGCAACTCCTGCTCATTTCACCTTTTGAAACACTATGCTGTAAATGAATAGTGTAAACTACAATAAGAGAAGGAAAGGGGTGGAGAAATGGAGAACAACGGATAGAGAGAGGGTGAGAGCGTGACAAAGAGAGTGAGCGAGAGAGAAAGAGTGTCACGCCCTGATCTGTTTCACCTGTCTTGTGCTTGTCTCCACCCCCCATCAGGTGTTTCATATTTCCCCAGTATCCCCTGTGTACTTATACCTGCGTTTTCTGTCTGTCTGTTGCCAGTTCGTCTTGTCCCGTCAAGTCGTCCCAGTGTGTTTTTCCATGTTTTTCCTTCTTTCTAGTTTGTGTTCTAATCTTCTCAGTTCCGACCTGTTTTTGCTTGCCCTGACCCTGAGTCTGCCAGCTGTTCTACGCCTGCCTGACTCTTATTATTATTACTGATCTCCGCCTGTCCTGGACCTGCCATTTGCCTACCCCATGTATATTATAAATCTCTGAGACTCTAACCATCTGCCTCCTGTGTCTACATCTGGGTCTCATCCTGTGTCGTTATAGAGAGATAGAAAGGGAGGAGGTGAAAGGTTGAGTGAGAGAGAGGGGAAGAGGTTGAGAAGAAGAAAGAAAGAGAGTATGTGTGAGGTTGTGAGAGAGATAAAAAAGAGGATGTGATAGGGTTTGTGAGAGAGAGAGGGAGAGGCAGTGAGACAGGGAGCATGAGAGAAAGAGAGAAAGGAAGAGGTGAGAGAGGGAGAGAGAGAGAAGGGAGCATGAGAGAAAGAGAGAAAGGAAGAGGTGAGAGAGGGAGAGAGAGAAGGGAGCATGAGAGAAAGAGAGAGGAAGAGGTGAGAGAGGGAGGGAGAGGCAGAGACAGGGAGCATGAGAGAAAGAGAGAAAGGAAGAGGTGAGAGAGGGAGAGAGAGAAGGGAGAAAGAGAGAAAGAGAGAAAGGAAGAGGTGAGAGAGGGAGAGAGAGAGAAGGGAGCATGAGAGAAAGAGAGAGGAAGAGGTGAGAGAGGGAGAGGCAGAGAGACAGGGAGCATGAGAGAAAGAGAAAATGAGAGAAAGGAAGAGGTGAGAGAGGGAGAGAGAGAGAAGGGAGCATGAGAGAAAGAGAGAGGAAGAGGTGAGAGAGGGAGAGGCAGAGAGACAGGAGGCATGAGAGAAAGAGAAAACGAGAGAAAGGAAGAGGTGAGAGAGGGAGAGGCAGAGAGACAGGGAGCGTGAGAGAAAGAGAGAAAGAGAGAAAGGAAGAGGTGAGAGAGGGTGAGAGAGAGAGAAGGGAGCATGAGAGAAAGAGAGAAAGGAAGAGGTGAGAGAGGGAGAGAGAGAGAAGGGGGCATGAGAGAAAGAGAGAGGAAGAGGTGAAAGAGAGGGAGAGAGAGAGAGAAGGGAGCATGAGAGAAAGAGAGAGGAAGAGGTGAGAGAGAGGGAGAGAGAGCGGATAAGAGACCGAGCAGAACAGGTTGTGGGAGAGAGAGAGAGCGATAGAGAAGGAGAGAGAAAGAGAGAGAGAGATATGCAAACACAAACACTGTTACCTAGAGAGAGACCCTATAGCAATTTGACCAAAAGCACCAGTTAGATTCAACCAATCGACCACAAATAACAAAATTCAAACAAATAGAGATCTCTAGCCAAAATACATACTCTAATTATTGGCAAAACTAAATTCCATTTAATCACAAACTTCAATGTTACCAAATTCTAAAGAGATACTGTATCAAATTAGCATAACACCTTCTTAGGAGCAAATAATTAATACAAAGTAAGACAACAATGTACAGACTCAGTGACCATAGCCTGGCGATAGAGACAAGACACCATAGAAAAACAAGGAAGGTCAGAGAAGAAAGACTATTTTAGCACTGTGGGTCGGGTGAAGTACAGAATGAGCAGCACTTCCTACTCCACTGCTCCAGATATGACAGTCAGAGGTCATGTATTTATCTCCTGAAATTCAAAGAAAGAATTGCAGGATTTTTTGTACTGACTTTTGAGGAGATAATATGCATTTTGTTAGGGGAAAAACATAGCGACAGTAGATCTTGCTGCAGGTTATGTCCTGGTCTGTCATAATATTAGAGAGACAGTAGATCTTGCTGCAGGCTATGTCCTGGTCTGTCATAATATTAGAGAGACAGTAGATCTTGCTGCAGGCTATGTCCTGGTCTGTCATAATATTAGAGAGACAGTAGATCTTGCTGCAGGCTATGTCCTGGTCTGTCATAATATTAGAGAGACAGTAGATCTTGCTGCAGGCTATGTCCTGGTCTGTCTGTCATGCAGGTGAAAGAGGACCCAAAAGCGACTTGGCGAAAACAGAGTCTTTAATCCAGTAAAGTAAATACAAACAAAAAAACAACTTTAACTCGAAATGACGAGGACAAACTGGAGACTCGATCTTGAACAGCAGGTGAACAGCAGGTTGCCTCGGGAAGGCACTTGAACCAGACAGACTCAGACACCTGCTCACCACGCAGCATCTGAGGAAAACACGACACGACAGGGCGATACACAATCACAGCACGGTGAATTCTAAACAAGGAACCGACAGGACAGGAACGGAACACAAAGGAAGAAATAGGGACTCTAATCAGGGGAAAGGATCGGGAACAGGTGTGGGAAGACTAAATGATTGATTAGGGGAATAGGAACAGCTGGGAGCAGGAACGGAACGATAGAGAGAAGAGAGAGCGAGAGAGTGAGAGAGGGAGGGGGAGAGAGAGGGATAGAAAGAGGGAAAGAACCTAATAAGACCAGCAGAGGGAAACGAATAGAATGGGAAGCACAGGGACAAGACAAGATAATAAATGACAAAACATGACAGTACCCCCCACTCACCGAGCGCCTCCTGGCGCACTCGAGGAGGAATCCTGGCGGCAACGGAGGAAATCATCAATGAGTGAACGGTCCAGCACGTCCCGAGACGGAACCCAACTCCTCTCCTCAGGACCGTAACCCTCCCAATCCACTAAGTATTGGTGACCCCGTCCCGAGAACGCATGTCCATGATCTTATGTACCTTGTAAATAGGTGCGCTCTCGACAAGGACGGGAGGGGGGAGGGAAGACGAACGGGGGTGCGAAGAAAGGGCTTAACACAGGAGACATGGAAGACAGGATGGACGCGACGAAGATGTCGCGGAAGAAGCAGTCGCACAGCGACAGGATTGACGACCTGGGAGACACGGAACGGACCAATGAACCGCGGAGTCAACTTACGAGAAGCTGTCGTAAGAGGAAGGTTGCGAGTGGAAAGCCACACTCTCTGGCCGCAACAATACCTTGGACTCTTAATCCTGCGTTTATTGGCGGCTCTCACAGTCTGTGCCCTGTAACGGCAAAGTGCAGACCTCACCCTCCTCCAGGTGCGCTCACAACGTTGGACAAACGCTTGAGCGGAGGGAACGCTGGACTCGGCAAGCTGGGATGAGAACAGAGGAGGCTGGTAACCCAGACTACTCTGAAACGGAGATAACCCGGTAGCAGACGAAGGAAGCGAATTGTGAGCGTATTCTGCCCAGGGGAGCTGTTCTGCCCAAGACGCAGGGTTTCTGAAAGAAAGGCTGCGTAGTATGCGACCAATCGTCTGATTGGCCCTCTCTGCTTGACCGTTAGACTGGGGATGAAACCCGGAAGAGAGACTGACGGACGCACCAATCAAACGACAGAACTCCCTCCAAAACTGTGACGTGAATTGCGGGCCTCTGTCTGAAACGGCGTCTAACGGGAGGCCATGAATTCTGAATACATTCTCAATAATGATTTGTGCCGTCTCCTTAGCGGAAGGAAGTTTAGCGAGGGGAATGAAATGTGCCGCCTTAGAGAACCTATCGACAACCGTAAGAATCACAGTCTTCCCCGCAGACAAAGGCAGACCGGTAATGAAGTCTAAGGCGATGTGAGACCATGGTCGAGAAGGAATGGGGAGCGGTCTGAGACGACCGGCAGGAGGAGAGTTACCCGACTTAGTCTGCGCGCAGTCCGAACAAGCAGCCACGAAACGGCGCGTGTCACGCTCCTGAGTCGGCCACCAAAAGCGCTGGCGAATAGACGCAAGAGTGCCTCGAACACCGGGATGACCAGCTAACTTGGCAGAGTGAGCCCACTGAAGAACAGCCAGACGAGTGGAAACAGGAACGAAAAGGAGGTTACTAGGACAAGCGCGCGGCGACGCAGTGTGCGTGAGTGCTTGCTTAACCTGTCTTTCAATTCCCCAGACTGTTAACCCGACAACACGCCCATAAGGAAGAATCCCTCGGGATCAGTAGAAGCCACAGAAGAACTAAACAGACGGGATAAGGCATCAGGCTTGGTGTTCTTGCTACCCGGACGGTAAGAAATCACAAACTCGAAACGAGCGAAAAACAACGCCCAACGAGCTTGACGGGCATTAAGTCGTTTGGCAGAACGGATGTACTCAAGGTTCTTATGGTCTGTCCAAACGACAAAAGGAACGGTCGCCCCCTCCAACCACTGTCGCCATTCGCCTAGGGCTAAGCGGATGGCGAGCAGTTCACGGTTACCCACATCATAGTTGCGCTCAGATGGCGACAGGCGATGAGAAAAATAAGCGCAAGGATGAACCTTATCGTCAGACTGGAAGCGCTGGGATAGAATGGCTCCCACGCCTACCTCTGAAGCGTCAACCTCGACAATGAATTGTCTAGTGACGTCAGGAGTAACGAGGATAGGAGCGGACGTAAAACGTTCTTTTAGAAGATCAAAAGCTCCCTGGGCGGAACCGGACCACTTAAAACACGTCTTGACAGAAGTAAGAGCTGTGAGAGGGGCAGCAACTTGACCGAAATTACGAATGAAACGCCGATAGAAATTAGCGAAACCTAAAAAGCGCTGCAACTCGACACGTGACCTTGGAACGGGCCAATCACTGACAGCTTGGACCTTAGCGGAATCCATCTGAATGCCTTCAGCGGAAATAACGGAACCGAGAAAAGTAACGGAGGAGACATGAAAAGAGCACTTCTCAGCCTTTACGTAGAGACAATTCTCTAAAAGGCGCTGTAGAACACGTCGAACGTGCTGAACATGAATCTCGAGTGACGGAGAAAAAATCAGGATATCGTCAAGATAGACAAAAACAAAGATGTTCAGCATGTCTCTCAGAACATCATTAACTAATGCCTGAAAAACAGCTGGCGCATTGGCGAGACCGAACGGCAGAACCCGGTACTCAAAATGCCCTAACGGAGTGTTAAACACCGTTTTCCACTCGTCCCCCTCTCTGATGCGCACGAGATGGTAAGCGTTACGAAGGTCCAACTTAGTAAAGCACCTGGCTCCCTGCAGAATCTCGAAGGCTGATGACATAAGGGGAAGCGGATAACGATTCTTAACCGTTATGTCATTCAGCCCTCGATAATCCACGCAGGGGCGCAGAGTACCGTCCTTCTTCTTAACAAAAAGAACCCCGCCCCGGCCGGAGAGGAAGAAGGCACTATGGTACCGGCGTCAAGAGACACAGACAAATAATCCTCGAGAGCCTTACGTTCGGGAGCCGACAGAGAGTATAGTCTACCCCGAGGAGGAGTGGTCCCCGGAAGGAGATCAATACTACAATCATACGACCGGTGAGGAGGAAGGGAGTTGGCTCGGGACCGACTGAAGACCGTGCGCAGATCATGATATTCCTCCGGCACTCCTGTCAAATCGCCAGGTTCCTCCTGAGAGGTAGGGACAGAAGAAACGGGAGGGATGGCAGACATTAAACACTTCACATGACAAGAAACGTTCCAGGATAGGATAGAATTACTAGACCAATTAATAGAAGGATTATGACATACTAGCCAGGGATGACCCAAAACAACAGGTGTAAACGGTGAACGGAAAATCAAAAAAGAAATAGTCTCACTGTGGTTACCAGATACTGTGAGGGTTAAAGGTAGTGTCTCAAATCTGATACTGGGAAGATGACTACCATCTAAGGCGAACATGGGCGTAGGCTTCTCTAACTCTCTGAAAGGAATGTCATGTTTCCGAACCCATGCTTCGTCCATGAAACAACCCTCAGCCCCAGAGTCTATCAAGGCACTACATGTAGCACCCGAACCGGTCCAGCGTAGATGGACCGACAAAGTAGTACAGGATTTTGATGGAGAGACTTGAGTAGTTGCGCTCACCTGTAGCCCTCCGCTTACAGATGAGCTCTGGCTTTTACTGGACATGAATTAACAAAATGTCCAGCAACTCCGCAATAGAGGCACAGGCGGTTGGTGATCCTCCGTTCCCTCTCCTTAGTCGAGATGCGAATCCCTCCCAGCTGCATGGGCTCAGTCTCAAAGCCAGAGGAGGGAGATGGTTGCGATGCGGAGCAGGGAAACACCGTTGATGCGAGCTCTCTTCCACGAGCCCGGTGACGAAGATCTACCCGTCGTTCTATGCGGATGGCGAGAGCAATCAAAGAGTCCACATCTGAAGGAACCTCCCGGGAGAGAATCTCATCCTTAACCACTGCGTGGAGTCCCTCCAGAAAACGAGCGAGCAGCGCCGGCTCGTTCCACTCACTAGAGGCAGCAAGAGTGCGAAACTCAATAGAATAATCCGTTATGGACCGTTCACCTTGGCATAAGGAAGCCAGGGCCCTAGAAGCCTCCCTACCAAAAACTGAACGGTCAAAAACCCGAATCATCTCCTCTTTAAAGTTCTGGAACTTGTTAGAGCAATCAGCCCTTGCCTCCCAGATAGCTGTGCCCCATTCTCGAGCCCGGCCAGTAAGGAGTGAAATGACGTAAGCAACCCGAGCTCTCTCTCTAGAGTATGTGTTGGGTTGGAGAGAGAACACAATCTCACACTGCGTGAGAAAGGAGCGGCACTCAGTGGGCTGCCCGGAGTAGCAAGGTGGGTTATTAACCCTAGGTTCTGGAGGCTCGGCAGGCCAGGAAGTAACAGGTGGCACGAGACGTAGACTCTGGAACTGTCCAGAGAGGTCGGAAACCTGAGCGGCCAGGTTCTCCACGGCATGGCGAGCAGCAGACAATTCCTGCTCGTGTCTGCCGAGCATGGCTCCTTGGATCTCGACGGCAGTGTAACGAGCGTCTGAAGTCGCTGGGTCCATTCCTTGGTCGGTTCCTTCTGTCATGCAGGTGAAAGAGGACCCAAAAGCGACTTGGCGAAAACAGAGTCTTTAATCCAGTAAAGTAAATACAAACAAAAAAACAACTTTAACTCGAAATGACGAGGACAAACTGGAGACTCGATCTTGAACAGCAGGTGAACAGCAGGTTGCCTCGGGAAGGCACTTGAACCAGACAGACTCAGACACCTGCTCACCACGCAGCATCTGAGGAAAACACGACACGACAGGGCGATACACAATCACAGCACGGTGAATTCTAAACAAGGAACCGACAGGACAGGAACGGAACACAAAGGAAGAAATAGGGACTCTAATCAGGGGAAAGGATCGGGAACAGGTGTGGGAAGACTAAATGATTGATTAGGGGAATAGGAACAGCTGGGAGCAGGAACGGAACGATAGAGAGAAGAGAGAGCGAGAGAGTGAGAGAGGGAGGGGGAGAGAGAGGGATAGAAAGAGGGAAAGAACCTAATAAGACCAGCAGAGGGAAACGAATAGAATGGGAAGCACAGGGACAAGACAAGATAATAAATGACAAAACATGACACTGTCATAATATTAGAGAGACAGTAGATCTTGCTGCAGGCTATGTCCTGGTCTGTCATAATATTAGAGACAGTAGATCTTGCTGCAGGCTATGTCCTGGTCTGTCATAATATTAGAGAGACAGTAGATCTTGCTGCAGGTTATGTCCTGGTCTGTCATAATATTAGAGAGACAGTAGATCTTGCTGCAGGCTATGTCCTGGTCTGTCATAATATTAGAGAGACAGTAGATCTTGCTGCAGGTTATGTCCTGGTCTGTCATAATATTAGAGAGACAGTAGATCTTGCTGCAGGCTATGTCCTGGTCTGTCATAATATTAGAGAGACAGTAGATCTTGCTGCAGGTTATGTCCTGGTCTGTCATAATATTAGAGAGACAGTAGATCTTGCTGCAGGCTATGTCCTGGTCTGTCATAATATTAGAGAGACAGTAGATCTTGCTGCAGGCTATGTCCTGGTCTGTCATAATATTAGAGAGACAGTAGATCTTGCTGCAGGCTATGTCCTGGTCTGTCATAATATTAGAGAGACAGTAGATCTTGCTGCAGGCTATGTCCTGGTCTGTCATAATATTAGAGAGACAGTAGATCTTGCTGCAGGCTATGTCCTGGTCTGTCATAATATTAGAGAGACAGTAGATCTTGCTGCAGGCTATGTCCTGGTCTGTCATAATATTAGAGAGACAATAACTCCCATAATGTCATACACCCTTAATTGATTAATTGTTGCTGTTTTTATTTTATTTTGTTGATATATTTTATTATTGTTGCTCAAACATATTGTTAATGTATGTAATACTTCATATACATTGCTTTGGCAACCATCCATTCATGCCAATAAAGCATTTATGTCACGTCCTGACCTTCGTTCATTTTTTATGTCTCTATTTTAGGTTGGTCACGGTCGTGAGTTGGGGTGGTCATTCTATGTTTTGTTCTATGTTTGTATTTCTATGTGTTTGGCCTGGTATGGTTCCCAATCAGAAGCAGCTGTCAATCATTGTCTCTGATTGAGAACCATACTTAGGCAGCCTGTTTTCACCCTTGAGTTGTGGGTAGTTGTTTTCTGTCTCTGTACCAGACAGGACTGTTTCGTTTGTTCCGTTTGTTATTTTTGTTCTAGTGTTCAGTGTAATTAAAAGATCATGAACACGCTGCACCTTGGTCCTCTCCTTCTTCCACCAACGACGATCGTTACAATTTATTTAAAAGAGAGAGAGAGACCCTGAAGCCCCTCATTGATTACGCAGCCTGATGAGGTCCACTCTGATTCAGTCAAGAAAAACACAAACACTGGCCACCACTCAACGTTGACAGAACAGAGTGAGAGAGAGAGATGGAGGGAGAGAGAGAGTGAGAGAGAAAGAGAGAGAGAGAGGGGGTAGGGAGGGAGAGAGAGAGAGAGAAAGAGAGAAGAGAGTGAGACAGCGAGAGAATAAGAGAGAAAGAGAAAGCACGAGAGAGAAAGAGAGAAAGAGAGATGGCTGGTTGGTTCTGGAGCTCTGTTCACAAACACAAACAGACCCTACAGTGCCCCAGTATAGAAACACATTTAGACCCAACCAACTTATGAGAAAGCAAAAATATATCTATTTGACACACTGGAAAGAATCAAAAACAAAAAGACTGAGCAAATTGGAATGCTATCTGGCCCTAAACAGAGAGTACACAGTGGCAGAATACCTGACTACTGTAACTGACCCCAAATCAAGAAAATCCTTGACTATGTACAGACTCTGTGAGCATAGCCTTGCTATTGAGAGAGGCCGCCATAGGCAGACCTGGCTCTTGAGAGAAGACAGGCTATGTGTCCACTGCCCACAAAATGAGGTGGAAACTGAGCTGCACTTCCTAACCTCCTGACAAATGTATGACCATATTAGAGACACATATTTTTCTCAGATTACACAGAGAACACAAAGAATTCGAAAACAAATCCAATTTTGATGATCTCCCATATCTATTGGGTAAAATACCACAGCGTGCAAGATTTGTGACGAGTTGCCACAAGAAAAGGTCAACCAGTGAAGAACAAACACCATTGTAAATACAACCTATATTTATGTTGATTTTTTCCCCCTTTTTACTTCATTACAATACTGTCTATAGACATGATATGACATTGGACATGTCTCTATTATTTTGGAACTTGTGAGTGTAATATTTACTGTTCACTTTTTATTTTTTATTTCACTTTTGTTTATTAATTTCACTTGTGTTGGCAATGTAAACATATGTTTCCTATGCCTATAAAGCCCATTGAATGGAACTGAGAGAGAGGGAGAGAGAGAGAGAGAGAGAGAGAGAGAGAGAGAGAGAGAGAGAGAGAGAGAGAGAGAGAGAGAGAGAGAGAGAGAGAGAGAGAGAGAGAGAGAGAGAGAGAGAGAGAGAGAGAGAGAGAGAGAGAGAGAGAGAGAGAGAGAGAGAGAGAGAGAGAGAGAGAGAGAGAGAGAGAGAGAGAGAGAGAGAGAGAGAGAGAGAGAGAGAGAGAGAGAAAGAGACCACCACTCTCATATTAGTGAGACCCAGTCTTCCATGAGTTCCTCTATGTATTGTTTCTGTTTGTGTACCAGAGCTGCTAATGTGAGGGATGGAAACAAGGAGCTAATACAGGACGGTAAAATGGCACACTGCTCGCCTTCCCTCCAGAGGCTTTCCCTCCAGAGGCTATCATCTCAATGAAACCACATGCCATGTGCTATCAATGATGTGCTTTTCTCTGACATCTCTGTCAAAACCATTTACTGTTGTTAGCCACGATCTTTGGTTCTACATATATGCATCACATCTCAGCCTCTGATCAATATACAACATATCTACAACATGTTGACAACATCAACTGTTTCCAAGAGAGCAAAATAAATCACCACAGGAATGTGTGATGCAGCAGGAATGTGTGATGCAGCAGGAATGTGTGATGCAGCAAGAATGTGTGATGCAGCAGGAATGTGTGATGCAGGAGGAATGTGTGATGCAGCAGGAATGTGTGATGCAGCAGGAATGTGTGATGCAGCAGGAATGTGTGATGCAGCAGGAATGTGTGATGCAGCAGGAATGCCTAAGAGGAAGCAGGAAATATGGTGCACCAGCTACAAGCCCCATTCACTATCAGGTGAGAAACAGCTCTGGAGAGAGAGACTGAATCAGGCGCTTAATCAGAGGGCTATCTACGGAAGCATGACCACCTTCCTATTCCCTAGTGGGAGTACATACAGAATGGGTCTGGAATGAGGAGTTCTGTAGGTCGGAAGGCAACACGCTATAATCTCGGAATTGAAAAACACATTGAATAACAGCACCGAGGAAACAACCGTGGGGATTGTACAGAGATCACCGTGACTGGGGCCCTGATGGAGAGAAACTAAGAATATGATGCCAGTGTTTTGTTCAGCTTTATGTGCAAATCTTTGGATTAAAAATGTAATTAAATTTGTTTGATTTATTTATTAACTGACAGACAGACAGGACTTACCAGCGGAGTCCAGAGTTCCGTTGCTTTGGTTGAATCCGGCACCTCTGCCACCTTCCTCGTCCATGTTGCTAGGCAACCCAGAGCCGAGTGAGTGAGACAAGGCTGTCTCCTCCTCCACTGGTGGTTCGGAGGGCACCTCCAGGGGCTCTCTCTCCAGCCCCTCGCCACCCCACTTTCCAGCTCTCTCCGTGGGGACCCAGGATATGGACGGAGATGCCACCATGGAGCTGCCCTGGCTGACTGAGGCTGAGGGTGGAGGGGCTGGAGCTCCAGCACCTGGTCTGAATGGAGGGGAAGAGTCTCTGCTGTCTGACCCAGCTGTGGAGCTGCTGACTGCGGGTCGGGTTGTGCTGCCACTGGCTCGTGACTGGTTCTTCCTCATGGTTCTGTTGTTGGATGGAGGGACCCTGAGTCTGGGTTTGGTTGTTCCAATGGGGATACCGTTAAACTGGATCTCCCCTCTGGCCTCGTCGGATGCCCCCAGGGCACTCCCTTCCTCCTCTTTCACCATCGCTCTCCCGCTCCCAGTGTTGGCTATGCTATCTGCTCTAGTGGTACTAGTGGTAACCTCTTCCTTTCTCCTATAACCCGGCTGGGGTGAGGTCACACCCGTTGATGGGGTCACTTGGACCCATGTGTCTGGGATAGCCTCCCACTCTCCAGTGGTGGAGGTGGAGGCAGAGGACTGGTTCTCTGTGGCCGGGGTAAAGGTGAGCAGGGCTGGGGAGGCTGATGGCTCACCAGGGGAGGACAACGGCACACCAGGGGAGGACGACGGCTCACCAGGGGAGGACGACGGCTCACCGGCGGAGGACGACGGCACACCAGGGGAGGACGACGGCACACCAGGGGAGGACGACGGCTCACCAGGGGAGGACAACGGCACACCAGGGGAGGACGAAGGCTCACCAGGGGAGGACGACGGCTCACCAGGGGAGGACGATGACACACCAGGGGAGGACGACGACACACCAGGGGAGGACGATGGCACACCGGGGGAGGACGACGGCTCACCAGGGGAGGACGAGGGCACACCAGGGGAGGACGACGGCACACCAGGGGAGGACGACTGCACACCAGACGAGGACGACGGCACACCAGGGGAGGACGACGGCTCACCAGCGGAGGACGACGGCTCATCAGCGGAGGACGACGGCTCATCAGCGGAGGACGACGGCTCACCAGCGGAGGACGATGGCCCACCAGCGGAGGACGATGGCCCACCAGCGGAGGATGATGGCTCACCAGGGGAGGACGATGACTCACCAGCGGAGGATGAAGGCTCACCAGGGGAGGACGACGGCTCACCAGCGGAGGACGATGGCTCACCAGGGGAGGACAACGGCTCACCAGCGGAGGACGACGGCTCATCAGCGGAGGACGATGGCTCACCAGTGGAGGATGACGGCTCACCAGTGGGTGGTGAATCATCTAGGTCCCCCAGTCCTGACCCATCCCACCACCCACCACCCCATGAGGATAAACCTGAAGAGGGAAGAGAGGGAAGAGGTTAGAGGAGGCAGTGGGATATGTAAAGAGGGAGAGAGAAGGAAAGAAGGAGAAGGGAGTGAGAAAAGGGGCAGAGATGCCCACACCCAATATAACCCCCCTCAGATCAGACCTATGCCCCTCCCGCCCACCCCATGCCCCACACTCCTGCAAAGAGTGCCGCAACATGAAATACACACATACGCCCAGGCCGTGAGCAGGCAAACAGGCCCAACCCTGAAAAACAGCTTCTATCTCAAGGCCATCAGACTGTTAAACAGCCACCGCTAACATTGAGTGGCTGCTGCCAACATACTGACTCAACTCCAGCCACTTCAGTAATGGAAATTGAAGTAAAAAATGTATCACTAGCCACTTTAAACAATGCCACTTTATATAATGTTTACAAACCCTACATTACTCATCTCATATGTATATGCATATACTGTACTCTATATCATCTACTGCATCTTGCCATCTTTATGTAATACATGTATCACTAGCCACTTTAAACTATGTCACTTTTATGTTTACATACCCTACATTACTCATCTCATATGTATATACTGTACTCGATACCATCTACTGTTCTGTACCATCGCTCATTCATATATCTTTATGTACAAATTCTTTACCCCTTTACACTTGTGTGTATAAGGTAGTAGTTGTGGAATTGTTTGGTTAGATTATTCGTGGTTATTACTGCATTGTCGGAACTAGAAGCACAAGCATTTCGCTACACTCACATTAACATCTGCTAACCATGTGTATGTAAAAAATCAAATTTGATTTGAATTGATTTGAACCCCCCATTCTTGCAATAGCCCAAGTCAATGGCATGTACCAGATGCTCAGCAGGCTCTGCTCACACTTACTGGTCTGAGGCAAAACCACACGACTAACAACTTTGGACACTTTATGGAACCCAAAGCCTTCACTATCTCATTCTGGAATATCCAAGGCCTTAGGTCATCTGCTTTTGGCCTAAAAAGCAGGAACCTGGACTTCACCAAAGAAATTAGAAATACACACATCATCCTACAAGAAACATGGTATTTTTTTAACCTTTATTTTACTAGGCAAGCAAGTCAGTTAAGAACAAATTATTATTTTCTATGAAGGCTCAGGAACAGTGCCTGTTCAGGGGCAGAACGACAGATTTGCCCCAGATTTGCACCTTGTCAGCTCAGGGATTTGAACTTGCAACCTTTTGGTTACTAGTCCAACACTCTAACCACTAGGCTACCCTGCCGCCCGGAGTTGGATGGATCCACTGGTTGCCCTCTAGGTTACAGAGAGCTGGTAGTCGCATCCACCAAAGGAACATTTTGAACAGAGAAAAATGTCCTCCTATATCCCTCCACTAGAATCCCCATACTTTAATGAAGTCAGTTTCTCCATCCTGGAGGGGGAAATCAACCATTTCCAGGCCCAGGGACATGTACTAGTCTGTGGCGACCTAATGCTACAACTGGACAAGAGCCTGACACCCTCAGCACACAGGGGGACAAACACCTACCTTGAGGTGACACCAATCCCTCCGCCATATACCCCTCAAGACACAACTATGACACCAAAACAAACAACTCCTGCAGCTCTGTCACATGCTGGGCATGTATATAGACAATGGTAGATTTAGAGGGGACTCCTACAGTAGGTACACCTATAACTCATCTCTTGGCAGTAGTACTGTGGACTACTTATCACTGACCTCAACCCAGAGTCTCTCAGAGAGTTCACAGTCAACCCACTGTCATCCCTAACAGATCACTGCAAAATCCCAGTCTACTTGAACAGAGCAATCCTCAATCATGAGGCATCAATGCCAAAGGAACTGAATAATATCAACAAATACTATAGATGGAAGGAAAGCAGTGCAGAAACCTACCATAAAACAATGAGGCAACAACAAATTCAATCCCTTTTAGACAACTTCCTGGACAAAAGGTTTTACTGTAATAGTGAAGGTGTAAACTTGGCAGATGAAAATCTAAACAGTATACCAGTGTCCCTATCAAAAAATGTCAAGCAGACAACCTAAGAAAATGAACAACAATGACAAATGTTTTGATGAAGAATGCAAAAACCTAAGACAGAAATTGAGAAAACTATCCAACCAAAAACATGGAGACCCAGAAAACCTGAGCCTACACCTTCAGTATGGTGAATCACGAAACCATTACAGTAATACACTACGGAAAAAGAAGGAGCAGCACGTCAGAAATCAGCTCAATGTAATGGAAGAATCCATAGAATCCAATCCATTTAACTCACTCTGGCATCTTCCCCAATATTTGGAACCAAGGACTGATCAACCCAATCCACAAAATTGGGGACAAATTTGACCCAAATAACTACTTTGAGATATAAGTCAACATCAACCTTGGGTAAATCCTCTGCATTATCATTAACAGCAGACTCATACATTTCCTCAGCGAAAACAATGTAACTGAGCAAATATCAAATTGGCTTTTTACCAAATTACCGTAAGACAGACCACGTATTCACCCTGCACACCCTAATTGACAAACAAACAAACCAAAACAAAGGCAGTCTTCTCATGCTTTGTTGATTTCAAAAAAGCTTTTGAGTCAATTTGGCATGAGGGTCTGCTATAAAAATGGATGGAAAGTTGTGTTAGGGGAAAAACATACAACATTATAAAATACACAAACAGCAAGTGTGTGGTTAAAATGTGCAAAAAAAAACACACACCTTTCTATCCACACGGCCATGAGGTGAGACAGGGATGCAGCTTTATCCCCACCCTCTTCAACATATATATATCAACGATTTGGCAAGGGCACTAAAACAGTCTGCAACACCCGGCCTCACCCTACTAGAATCTGAAGTCAAATATCTACTATTTGCTGATGAGCCACACCAAACTGGAAGTCTTCCGACTAGCTTGGAAAGACAGTACCGTGCAGTACCGAAGAGCCCTTACTGCTGCTCGATCATCCTATTTTTCTAACTTAATTGAGGAAAATAAGAACAATCCGAAATTCCTTTTTGATACTGTCGCAAAGCTAACTAAAAAGCAGCATTCCCCAAGAGAGAATGACTTTCACTTTAGCAGTGATAAATTCATGAACTTCTTTGAGGAAAAGATAATGATTATTAGAAAGCAAATTACGGACTCCTCTTTAAACCTGCGTATTCCTTCAAAGCTCAGTTGTCCTGAGTCTGCACAACTCTCCCAGGACCTAGGATCAAGAGAGACGCTCAAGTGTTTTAGTACTATATCTCTTGACACAATGATGAAAATAATGATGGCCTCTAAACCTTCAAGCTGCATACTGGACCCTATTCCAACTAAACTACTGAAAGAGCTGCTTCCTGTGCTTGGCCCTCCTATGTTGAACATAATAAACGGCTCTCTATCCACCGGATGTGTACCAAACTCACTAAAAGTGGCAGTAATAAAGCCTCTCTTGAAAAAGCCAAACCTTGACCCAGAAAATATTTAAAAACTATCGGCCTATATCGAATCTTCCATTCCTCTCAAATTTTTTAGAAAAGGCTGTTTAGCAACAACTTACTGCCTTCCTGAAGACAAACAATGTATACGAAATGCTTCAGTCTGGTTTTAGACCCCATCATAGCACTGAGACGGCACTTGTGAAGGTGGTAAATGACATTTTAATGGCATTGGACCGAGGCTCTGCATCTGTCCTCATGCTCCTAGACCTTAGTGCTGCTTTTGATACCATCGATCACCACATTCTTTTGGAGAGATTGGAAACCCAAATTGGTCTACACGGACAAGTTCTGGCCTGGTTTAGATCTTATCTGTCGGAAAGATATCAGTTTGTCTCTGTGAATGGTTTGTCCTCTGACAAATCAACTGTAAATTTCGGTGTTCCTCAAGGTTCCGTTTTAGGACCACTATTGTTTTCACTATATATTTTATCTCTTGGGGATGTTGTTCGAAAACATAATGTTAACTTTCACTGCTATGCGGATGACACACAGCTGTACATTTCAATGAAACATGGTGAAGCCCCAAAATTGCCCTTGCTAGAAGCATGTGTTTCAGACATAAGGAAGTGGATGGCTGCAAACTTTCTACTTTTAAACTCAGACAAAACAGAGATGCTTGTTCTAGGTCCCAAGAAACAAAGAGATCTTCTGTTGAATCTGACAATTAATCTTAATGGTTGTACAGTCGTCTCAAATAAAACTGTGAAGGACCTCGGCATTACTCTGGACCCTGATCTCTCTTTTGAAGAACATATCAAGACCATTTCAAGGACAGCTTTTTTCCATCTACGTAACATTGCAAAAATCAGAAGTTTTCTGTCCAAAAATGATGCAGAAAAATGAATCCATGTTTTTGTCACTTCTAGGTTAGACTACTGCAATGCTCTACTTTCCGGCTACCCGGATAAAGCACTAAATAAACTTCAGTTGGTGCTAAATACGGCTGCTAGAATCCTGACTAGAAACAAAAAATTTGACTATATTACTCCAGTGCTAGCCTCTCTACACTGGCTTCCTGTCAAAGCAAGGGCTGATTTCAAGGTTTTACTGCTAACCTACAAAGCATTACATGGGCTTGCTCCTACCTATCTCTCTGATTTGGTCCTGCCGTACATACCTACACGTACGCTACGGTCACAAGACGCAGGCCTCCTAATTGTCCTAATTTCTAAGCAAACAGCTGGAGGCAGGGCTTTCTCCTATAGAGCTTCATTTTTATGGAACGGTCTGCCTACCCATGTCAGAGACGCAAACTCGGTCTCAACCTTTAAGTCTTTACTGAAGAATCATCTCTTCAGTGGGTCATATGATTGAGTGTAGTCTGGCCCAGGAGTGGGAAGGTGAACGGAAAGGCTCTGGAGCAACGAACCGTCCTTGCTGTCTCTGCCTAGCCGGTTCCCCTCTTTCCACTGGGATTCTCTGCCTCTAACCCTATTACAGGGGCTGAGTCACTGGCTTACTGGGGCTCTCTCATGCCGTCCCTGGAAGGGGTGCGTCACCTGAGTGGGATGATTCACTGATGTGGTCATCCTGTCTGGGTTGGCGCCCCCCCCCCCCCCCGGGTTGTGCATGGCGGAAATCTTTGTGGGCTATACTCAGACTTGTCTCAGGATGGTGAGTTGGTGGTTGAAGATGTCCCTCTAGTGGTGTGGGGGCTGTGCTTTGGCAAAGTGGGTGGGGTTATATCCTTCCTGTTTGGCCCTGTCCGGGGGTGTCCTCGGATGGGGCCACAGTGTCTCCTGACCCCTCATGTCTCAGCCTCCAGTATTTATGCTGCAGTAGTTTATGTGTCAGGGGGCTAGGGTCAGTTTGTTAAATCTGGAGTACTTCTCCTGTCCTATTCAGTGTCCTGTGTGAATCTAAGTGTGCGTTCTCTAATTCTCTCCTTCTCTCTTTCTTTCTCTCTCTCGAAGGACCTGAGCCCTAGGACCATGCCACAGGACTACCTGACATGATGACTCCTTGCTGTCCCCAGTCCACCTGGCCGTGCTGCTGCTCCAGTTTCAACTGACCTGAGCCCTAGGACCATGCCCCAGGACTACCTGACATGATGACTCCTTGCTGTCCCCAGTCCACCTGGCCGTGCTGCTGCTCCAGTTTCAACTGTTCTGCCTTATTATTATTCGACCATGCTGGTCATTTATGAACATTTTAACATCTTGGACATGTTCTGTTATAATCTCCACCCAGCACAGCCAGAAGAGGACTGGCCACCCCACATATGCTCTCTCTAATTCTCTCTTTCTTTCTTTCTCTCTCTCGGAGGACCTGAGCCCTAGGACCATGCCCCAGGACTACCTGACATGATGACTCCTTGCTGTCCCCAGTCCACCTGACCGTGCTGCTACTCCAGTTTCAACTGTTATGCCTTATTATTATATGACCATGCTGGTCATTTATGAACATTTGAACATCTTGGCCATGTTCTGTTATAATCCCCACCCGGCACAGCCAGAAGAGGACTGGCCACCCCACATAGCCTGGTTCCTCTCTAGGTTTCTTCCTAGGTTTTGGCCTTTCTAGGGAGTTTTTCCTAGTCACTGTGCTTCTACACCTGCATTGCTTGCTGTTTGGGGTTTTAGGCTGGGTTTCTGTACAGCACTTTGAGATATCAGCTGATGTATGAAGTGCTATATAAATAAATTTGATTTGATGTGATTTGATCTGGTGCTTCTGTCCCCAAACAAGGAGGGCCCACAGCAGCACCTAGATATTCAGCACAGACTCTGCCAGACTTGGGTATTGACAGTAAATCTCAGTAAGACCAAAAATAATGGTGTTCCAAAAATGGTCCAGTTGCCAGGACCACAAATTCAAATTCTATCTAGACACAGTTGCTCTATAAACATGAGAGACAAGGCAAGAAGGGAATTCTATGGCATCAAAAGGAACACAAAATGTAACATACCAATTAGGATCTGGCAAAACAATTATTTGATTAGATAGAGAACCCATTGCCCTTTCTGGTTGTAAGGTCTGGGGTCCGCTCACCAACCATTTCACAACATTAGACAAACACCAAAATGAGACTCTGCGTGAAGAATTTTGTTTTGACTTTGTAGAGACTCAGTGAGCATAGCATGCTATTGAGAAAGGTCACCGTAGGCAGACCTGGCTCTCAAGAGAAGACAGGCTCTGTGCACACTGCCCACAAAATGAGGTGGAAACTGAGCTGCACTTCCTAACCTCCTGCCAAATATATGACCATAGACACCTACATTGGCTTGTGAAAGTATTCGCCCCCCTTGGCATTTTTCCTAATTTGTTGCCTTTACAACCTGGAATTTAAAAAGATTTTTGGGGGGGTTGTATCATTTTATTTACACAACATGCCTACCACTTTGAAGATGCATAATATGTTTTTAAATGTGAAACATACAAGAAATAAGACAAAAAGAACAGAAAACTTGAGCGTGCATAACTATTCACGCCCCCCCTCCAAGTCAATACTTTGCAGAGGCACCTTCTTTTGCAGCAATTACAGCTGCAAGTCTCTTGGATTTTTGCCCATTCTTCAAGGCAAAACTGCTGCAGATCCTTCAAGATGGATGGGTTCCGCTGGTGTACAGCAATCTGCATCACAGATTTTCAATTGTATTGAGTTATGGGCTTTGACTAGGCCATTCCAAGACATTTAAATGTTTCCCCTTAAACCACTTGACTGTTGCTTTAGCAGTATGCTTAGGGTCATTGTCCTGCTGGAAGGTGAACCTCCGTCCCAGTCGCAAATCTCAGTAAGAATTTCCCTGTATTTAGCGCCATCCATCATTCCTTCAAATCTGACCAGTTTCCCAGTCCTTGCCGATGACAAACATTCCCACAGCATGATGCTGCCACCACCATGCTTCACTGCGGGGATGGTGTTCTCAGGGTGATGTGACGTGTTGGGTTTGTGCCAGACATAGCGTTTTCCTTGATGGCCAAAAAGCTCAATTTTAGTCAGAGTAACTTCTTCCATATGTTTGGGGAGTCTCCCACATGCCTTCTGGCGTACACCAAACATGTTTGCTTATTTTCTTTCAATTCTGACCAGTTTCCCAGTCCCTGCCGATGGAAAATATCCCCACAGCATGATGCTGCCACCACCATGTGTCACGCCCTGACTAGGGTGAGCATTCTAGTTTCTTTATTTCTATGTTTTCTGTTTCTATGTTTTGGCCGGGTATGTTTCTCAATCAGGGAAAGCTATCTATCGTTGTCTCTGATTGGGAATCATACTTAGGCAGCTTGTTTTGCCACCTTGGTTGTGGGTAGTTGACTTTGTTAGTGGCCTGTATAGCCCTAGTAAGCATCACATTCATTTTTGTTGGCGACATTATCAAACAAAAAGAGATGTACGCTCACCACGCTGCACATTGGTCCCGTCATTTCCCTGACGACGTTCGTGACACCATGCTCCACTGTGGGGATGTTGTTCTCGGGGTGATGAGAGATGGCCAAAAAGCTCAATTGTAGTCTCATCTGACCAGAATACCTTCTTCCATATGTTTGGGGAGAATACCAATTGCCTTTTGGCAAACACCAAACGTGTTTGCTTATTTTATCTTTAAGAAATTGCTTTTTTTCCTTGCCACTCCTCGGTAAAGCCCAGCTCTGTGGAGTGTACGGCTTAATGTGGTCCTATGGACAGATACTCCTTTCTCCGCTGTGGAGCTTTGCAGCTCATTCAGGGTTATCTTTGGTCACTTTGCCTCTCTGATTAATGCCCTCCTTGCCTGGTCTGTGAGTTTTGGTGGGCGGCCCTCTCTTGGCAGGTTTGTTGTGGTGCATATTCTTTCCAATTTTTAATAATGGTTTTAATGGTGCTCTGTGGGATGTTCAAAGTTTCTGATATTTGTTATAACCCATCCCTGATCTGTACTTCTCCACAAGTTTGTCCCTGACCTGTTTGTCTCTCTGATTAATGCCCTCCTTGCCTGGTCTGTGAGTTTTGGTGGGCGGCCCTCTCTTGGCAGGTTTGTTGTGGTGCATATTCTTTCCAATTTTTAATAATGGTTTTAATGGTGCTCTGTGGGATGTTCAAAGTTTCTGATATTTGTTATAACCCATCCCTGATCTGTACTTCTCCACAACTTTGTCCCTGACCTGTTTGGAGAGATTCTTGGTCTTCATAGTGCCGCTTGCTTGGTGGTGCCCCTTGCTTAGTGGTGTTGCAGAACAAGTGGGGTCTTTCAGAACAAGTATATATATACTGAGATCGTGTGACAGATCATGTGACACTTAGATTGCACACAGATGGACTTTATTTAACTAATTATGTGACTTCTGAATGTAATTGGTTGTACCAGATCTTATTTAGGGGCTTTATGGCAAAGGGGTTGAATACATACCGTGAGGGAAAAATGTATTTGATCCCCTGCTGATTGTGAACGTTTGCCCATTGACAAGGAAATGATCAGTCTATAATTTTAATGGTGGGTTTATTTGAACAGTGAGAGACAGAATAACAACAACAAAAATCCAGAAAAACGCATGTCAAAAATGCTATAAAGTGATTTGCATTTTAATGAGAGATAAGTATTTGACCCCTCTGCAAAACATGACTTATAGCATTTTTACTTGGTGTACTTGGTGGCAAAAGCCCTTGTTGGCAATCACAGAGGTCAGACATTTCTTGCAGTTGGCCACCAAATTTGCACACATCTCAGGAGTGATTTTGTCCCACTCCTCTCTGCAGAAATTCTCCAAGTCATTAAGGTTTCGAGGCTAACATTCGGCAACTCTAATCGTCAGCTCCCTCCACAGATTTTCTGTCTAGGCAACTCCAGGACCTTAATGTGCTTCTTTGTGAGCCACTCATTTGTTGCCTTGGCCGTGTGTTTCGGGTCATTGCCATACTGGAATACCCATCCATGACCCATTTTCAATGCCTTGGCTGAGGGAAGGAGGTTCTCACCCAAGATTTGACGGTACATGGCCCCGTCCATCTTCCCATTGATGCGGTGAAGTTGTCCTGTCCCCTTAGCAGAAAAACACCCCTAAAGCATAATGTTTCCACCTCCATGTTTGACAGTGGGGATGGTGTTCTTAGGGTCATAGGCAGCATTCCTCCAAACACGGCGAGTTGAGTTGATGCCAAAGAGCTCCATTTTGGTCTCATCTGACCACAACACTTTCACCCAGTTGTCCTCTGAATCATTCAGATGTTCAAATCAAATCAAATGTATTTATTTTGCTCTTCGTACATCAGCTGATATCTCAAAGTGCTGTACAGAAACCCAGCCTAGAACCCTAAACAGCAAGCAATGCAGGTGTAGAAGCACATTCATTGGCAAACTTCAGACAGGCATGTATATGTGCTTTCTTGAGCAGGGGGACCTTGCGGGCACTGCAGGATTTCAGTCCTTCACGGTGTAGTGTGTTACCAATTGTATTCTTGGTGAATACAATTGGTAACAGCTGCCTTGAGATCATTGTCCCGTGTAGTTCTGGGCTCATTCCTCACCGTTCTCGTGATCATTGCAACTCCACGAGGTGAGATCTTGCATGGAGCCCCAGGCCGAGGGAGATTGACAGTTCTTTTGTGTTTCTTCCATTTGCGAATAATCACACCAACTGTTGTCACCTTCTCACCAAGCTGCTTGGTGATGGTCTTGTAGCCCATTCCAGCCTTGTGTAGGTCTACAATCTTGTCCCTGACATCCTTGGAGAGCTCTTTGGTCTTGGGCCAGGTCGCAATTTTAAATGAGAACTTGTTCTCAACTTGTCTACCTGGTTAAATAAAGGTGAAATAAAAAATAAATAAATAGTGGAGAGTTTGGAATCTGATTGATTTGTTGCTTCTGTGGACAGGTGTCTTTTATACAGGTAACAAACTGAGATTCGGCCCACTCCCTTTAAGAGTGTGCCCCTAATCTCAGCTCGTTACCTGTATAAAAGATACCTGGGAGCCAGAAAATGTTCTGATTGAGAGGGGGTCAAATACTTATTTCCCTCATTAAAATGCAAATCAATTTATAAAATTTTTGACATACGTTTTTCTGGATTCTTTTGTTGTTACATGCTGACCATACCGGACACGTCGCATGTGCAACCGTCGCAAAATAAATTTAGAAATCCATGTTATTCAATTATTGCACCCACACTGCTCGCACGCGCCAACGAGCGTCTGCGATGCCAAGGGCTAAAATAGAACTCATTCCTACTTCTGGCACAGATAGCGCTGCAAGTCCTGCCTCTCCCATCTCCTCATTGGTTTATAGAAGCAGGTACCCGCGTGCCATCTCCTCATTGATTATACCCACGTGGGTGATTGAAAGACGAACTGTTTTGCCGGTAGTCGTGGTAATACAATGAAAGTTTAGATGCGATCACCATATAAATTAAATGATGAAAAAGCCTGGAAGGGGGAGAGATGACTGGAAACGATTCAGTTGGCCATTTTATGTGTGGGTTAATTGTCGGAGTAGAGGTCCTTGTGCATTTCAGGTAAAATAACAACTCAATGTTTATATCCCAGGACAAATTAGCTAGCAACAACCAGCTAGCTAAATAGGACAAATTAACGTTAGCTAGCAAGTGTAAGCTAACTAGCTAAATTACCATACATGTTTAATGCTTTTTGACCTGTTCCCAAATTAATGTTATTGGTTCAGAGTTTGTTTTGATATTTTAACCTGACTGTCGTGATCGCGTTTAGTGTGGGGGAGCAAAATAAATGTATGCACGATAGCGCACATGCGCAGCCGTTTTGGGTTCCGTGTTATTCTGTCTCTCACTGTTCAAATAAACCTACCATTAAAATTATAGACTGATAATTTCTTTGTCAGTGGGCAAACGTACAAAATCAGCAGGGGATCAAATACTTTTTTCTCTCACTGTATGCACACAAGTAATGTTTTTCATTTCACTTCACCAATTTGGACTATTTTGTGTATTCCGTTACATGAAATCCAAATAAAAATCCATTTAAATTACAGGTTGTAATGCACCGAAATAGGAAAAACACCAAGGGGGATGAATACTTTTGCAAGGCACTGTATTTCCCTCAGATTACACAGACCCACAGAGAATTTGAAAACAAATCCAATTTTGATAAACTCCCATATCTACTGGGCAACCAGTGAAGAACAAACACCACTGTAAATACAACCCATATTTACGTTTATTTATTTTCCCTTTTGTAATTTATTTGCACATCATTACAACACTTTATGTAGACAAATGTATTTATTATTTTGGAACGTTTGTGAGTGTAATGTTTACTGTTCATTTATTTTATTGTTTACTATCTATTTCACTTGCTTTGGCAATGTTAACACATGTTTACAATGCCAATAAAGCCCCTTGAATTGAATTGAATTGAATTGAGAGAGAGAGAGAGAGAGAGAGAGAGAGAGAGAGAGAGAGAGAGAGAGAGAGAGAGAGAGAGAGAGAGAGAGAGAGAGAGAGAGAGAGAGAGAGAGAGAGAGAGAGAGAGAGAGAGAGAGAGAGAGAGAGAGAGAGAGAGAGAGAGAGAGAGAGAGAGAGAGAGAGAGAGAGAGAGAGAGAGAGAGAGAGAGAGAGAGAGAGAGAGAGAGAGAGAGAGAGAGAGAGAGAGAGAGAGAGAGAGAGAGATGAAGAGAGTGAGAGAGAGAGAGAGAGAGAGAGAGAGAGAGAGAGAGAGAGAGAGAGAGAGAGATGAAGAGAGTGAGAAGAGAGAGAGAGAGAGAGAGAGAGAGAGAGAGAGAGAGAGAGAGAGAGAGAGAGAGAGAGAGAGATGAAGAGAGAGTGAGAGAGAGAGAGAGAGAGAGAGAGAGAGAGAGAGAGAGAGAGAGAGAGGTGTACCAAACTCACTAAAAGAAGCAGTAATAAGGCCTCTCTTGAAAAAGCCAAACTATCGGCCTATATCGAATCTTCCATTCCTCTCAAATGTTTTAGAAAAAGTGGTTGCGTAGCATCTCACTGCCTTCCTGAAGAGAAAACAATGTATACGAAATGCTTCAGTCTGGTTTTAGACCCCATCATAGCACTGAGACTGCACTTGTGAAGGTGGTAAATTACCTTTTAATGGCATCAGCCCTAGGACCATACCTCAGGACTACCTGGCATGATGACTCCTTGCTGTCTCCAGTCCACCTGGCCGTGCTGCTGCTCTAGTTTCAACTGTTCTGCCTGCGGCTATGGAATCCTGACCTGTTCACCGGATGTACTACCTGTCCCAGACCTGCTGTTTTCAACTCTCTAGAGACAGCAGGAGTGGTAGAGATACTCTTAATGATCGGCTATGAAAAGCCAACTGACATTTACTCCTGAGATGCTGAGTTGCTGCACCCTCGACAACTACTGTGATTATTATTATTTGACCATGCTAGTAATTTATGAACATTTGAACATCTTGGCCATGTTCTGTTAAAATCTCCACCTGGCACAGCCAGAAGAGGACTGGCCACTCCTCATAGCCTGGTTCCTCTCTAGGTTTCTTCCTAGGTTTTGGCCTTTCTAGGGAGTTTTTCCTAGCCACCGTGCTTTTACACCTGCATTGCTTGCTGTTTGGGGTTTTAGGCTGGGTTTCTGTACAGCACTTTGAGATATCAGCTGATGTACGAAGGGCTATATAAATACATTTGATTTGATTTTGATTTGAGAGCGAGACAGAGAAAATGCAGAAAAACAATGTCTAAGGTTCCCTTCTCTGTTAAACATTTATGCCTGTGGGTTGAAAGGGGTCAGAGAACATATCTGTATTAATGAAGTCTAGACTACTGAAAAGGCCAGTCCTTATTGAATTACCACCCAGACAGTTTTTGACCCAGACAAAAGTTCACACCCACTCACAAACACACTCTCTCTTTCTCTCTTATATTCACTGTGGTCCTCTGTAGCTCAGTTGGTAGAGTGTGGCTCTTACAATATCAGGATAGTGGGTTCAATTCCCTGGCCCTGTGGCTATGGGATATGTAAAATGTATGCACACATGACTGTAAGTTGCTTTGGATAAAAGATTTAGCATGTTTGTCTTCTCAGCCACAGATCCATGGTCTTTTGGAAAAAACCTAAATGATGATACATTACTCTCTAGCTGTAAATCTCAGTATCCCAACCTAAATAAAGAAAAAATCACTAACCTGGAGCAGGAGAGCCGGTGGGTACAGCCACACTGTCTGTCAGAGGCCCTGCTGCATTTCCCTTTCTCTCCCCCTCTGGACTGCCTGTTCCTGGGGTACCTTCTGCCAGGTAGTTCCACGGCTTCCACATGGACTTCACTATCTTGGCCATCACCTTTAGACAGAGGCCACCATACACCCAATACAATGAATGTACTGTACAGTAAACAATACTAGGGCCAAAAAAGTGCCAATATGCCAAAGTACTTGATGATTCAGTACTTGTATTAAATGAATGTTGTAAAACTGACCAACCTTTCTGTCAGCTGGGGTCGAGGGTGATATTTCTTCCTGAGTGGTAGTACTTGGGCTGGGGCTGGGTGTGGCTGGAGGTCTGAGGAAAGCTCCAGAGTCAGGGTCCATGTCTCCCAGGTCTCCCCAGGCTAGAGAGCTCTCTCCTGGGCTCAACTGCAGGGTGACATACCCCTCAGAGGACTCTGAGGACCAGGGATCTGTGGCTGAGAAGACAAACATGCTGAATTACAGTAAAAATAATCAACCAAAGCAACCAGTAACTTTGGTCAAAAGTAGTGATCTATATGGTTACAGTAATAGGGTGTAATTGAAGTTGCAAATAATGTTTCTTACAAGAGTGGGCCTCTTTCTCCAGATCAACCAATCCGGTCCAGTTTGAGGGTGTGAGGTCATCAGATGGTGAAAGGTTACGGCTCTCTGTGACTACGGGAGAGAGAGGAGTATTAATGATAGAATCAGAATAGAATAGAAAAAAATAATTTAAAAACCTTGTTTCCATTCAACAATGTAAAAAAACAAACATGAATCTATCCATTCATTTCCAAACCCACCGGTGGTCGGTGTGCCGCTGGTGGTCTCAGTAGCCAGGGCAGGACTGTCTGTTCCCAGGTTGTCTGAGTGGCTGGAGCCGGTCAGCTGGCTCCAAGGCTTCCACAAAGACGTGTAGATCCTAGAGATGGGTCCTGGCTTCTTCACGTTCCCTGTGAGGCACAATGAGAGTCAATGACTGACTAATTCAGTCCAGCTTCATTCTGAATTATTCATTCAGTGCAGCTTCATTCTGAATTATTCATTTTGTGCAGTTTCTATCTGAATTATTCATTTCGTGCAGTTTCAATCTGAATGAATCATTTAGTGCAGCTTCATTCTGAATGATTCATTTAGTGTAGTTTCAATCTGAATGATTCATTCAGTGCAGCTTTATTCTGAATGATTCATTTAGTGCAGCTTCATTCTGAATGATTCATTTAGTTCAGCTTCAATCTGAATGATTCATTCAGTGCAGCTTTATTCTGAATGATTCATTTAGTGCAGCTTCATTCTGAATGATTCATTTAGTTCAGCTTCAATCTGAATGATTCATTCAGTGCAGCGTCATTCTGAATGATTAATTTAGTTCAGCTTCAATCTGAATGATTAATTCAGTGCAGCTTCATTCTGAATGATTCATTTAGTGCAACTTCATTCTGAATGATTAATTCAGTCCAGCTTCATTCTAAATGACAGAAACATATTCCTCATGCTTTACCTCAAGGAGAAAGCGGGCAGATGTGAGGCCTCACCTCCTGGCTACACTAGTGACCATATCCCCCGTGCATCCGGCAAAGGCGGAGGTGTTGCTAACATTTACGATAGCAAATTTCAATTTACCAAAAAAAAATGACGTTTTCGTCTTTTGAGCTTCTAGTCATGAAATCTATGCAGCCTACTCAATCACTTTTTATAGCTACTGTTTACAGGCCTCCTGGGCCATATACAGCGTTTCTCACTGAGTTCCCTGAATTCCTATCGGACCTTGTAGTCATAGCAGATAATATTCTAATCTTTGGTGACTTTAATATTCACATGGAAAAGTCCACAGACCCACTCCAAAAGGCTTTCGGAGCCATCATCGACTCAGTGGGTTTTGTCCAACATGTCTCTGGACCCACTCACTGTCACAGTCATACGCTGGACCTAGTTTTGTCCCATGGAATAAATGTTGTGGATCTTAATGTTTTTCCTCATAATCCTGGACTATCGGACCACCATTTTATTACGTTTGCAATTGCAACAAATAATCTGCTCAGACCCCAACCAAGGACCATCAAAAGTCGTGCTATAAATTCACAGACAACACAAAGATTCCTTGATGCCCTTCCAGACTCCCTCTGCCTACCCAAGGACGCCAGAGGACAAAAATCAAACCACCTAACTGAGGATCTCAATTTAATCTTGCGCAATACCCTAGATGCAGTTGCACCCCTAAAAACTAAAAACATTTATCATAAGAAACTAGCTCCCTGGTACACAGAAAATACCCGAGCTCTGAAGCAAGCTTCCAGAAAATTGGAACGGAAATGGCGCCACACCAAACTGGAAGTCTTCCGACTAGCTTGGAAAGACAGTACCGTGCAGTACCGAAGAGCCCTTACTGCTGCTCGATCATCCTATTTTTCTAACTTAATTGAGGAAAATAAGAACAATCCGAAATTCCTTTTTGATACTGTCGCAAAGCTAACTAAAAAGCAGCATTCCCCAAGAGAGGATGACTTTCACTTTAGCAGTGATAAATTCATGAGCTTCTTTGAGGAAAAGATTATGATTATTAGAAAGCAAATTACGGACTCCTCTTTAAACCTGCGTATTCCTCCAAACCTCAGTTGTCCTGAGTCTGCACAACTCTCCCAGGACCTAGGATCAAGAGAGACGCTCAAGTGTTTTAGTACTATATCTCTTGACACAATGATGAAAATAATCATGGCCTCTAAACCTTCAAGCTGCATACTGGACCCTATTCCAACTAAACTACTGAAAGAGCTGCTTCCTGAGCTTGGCCCTCCTATGTTGAACATAATAAATGGCTCTCTATCCACTGGATGTGTACCAAACTCACTAAAAGTGGCAGTAATAAAGCCTCTCTTGAAAAAGCCAAACCTTGACCCAGAAAATATAAAAAACTATCGGCCTATATCGAATCCTCCATTCCTCTCGAAAATTTTAGAGAAGGCTGTTGCGCAGCAACTCACTGCTTTCCTGAAGAAAAACAATGTATACGAAATGCTTCAGTCTGGTTTTAGACCCCATCATAGCACTGAGACGGCACTTGTGAAGGTGGTAAATGACATTTTAATGGCATCGGACCGAGGCTCTGCATCTGTCCTCGTGCTCCTAGACCTTAGTGCTGCTTTTGATACCATCGATCACCACATTCTTTTGGAGAGATTGGAAACCCAAATTGGTCTACACGGACATGTTCTGGCCTGGTTTAGATCTTATCTGTCGGAAAGATATCAGTTTGTCTCTGTGAATGGTTTGTCCTCTGACAAATCAACTGTAAATTTCGGTGTTCCTCAAGGTTCTGTTTTAGGACCACTATTGTTTTCACTATACATTTTACCTCTTGGGGATGTTATTCGAAAACATAATGTTAACTTTCACTGCTATGCGGATGACACACAGCTGTACATTTCAATGAAACATGGTGAAGCCCCAAAATTGCCCTCGCTAGAAGCATGTGTTTCAGACATAAGGAAGTGGATGGCTACAAACTTTCTGCTATTAAACTCGGACAAAACAGAGATGCTTGTTCTAGGTCCCAAGAAACAAAGAGATCCTCTGTTGAATCTGACAATTAATCTTAATGGTTGTACAGTCGTCTCAAATAAAACTGTGAAGGACCTCAGCGTTACTCTGGACCCCGATCTCTCTTTTGAAGAACATATCAAGAACATTTAGAGTACAGCTTTTTTCCATCTACGTAATATTGCAAAAATCAGAAACTTTCTGTCCAAAAATGATGCAGAAAAATTAATCCATGCTTTTGTCACTTCTAGGTTAGACTACTACAATGCTCTACCAAAAAAATAGATCATATTACTCCAGTGCTAGCCTCTCTACACTGGCTTCCTGTCAAAGCAAGGGCTGATTTTAAGGTTTTACTGCTAACCTACAAAGCATTACATGGGCTTGCTCCTACCTATCTCTCTGATTTGGTCCTGCCGTACATACCTACACGTACGCTACGGTCACAAGACGCAGGCCTCCCTAATTGTCCTAATTTCTAAGCAAACAGCTGGAGGCAGGGCTTTCTCATATAGAGCTTCATTTTTATGGAACGGTCTGCCTACCCATGTCAGAGACGCAAACTCGGTCTCAACCTTTAAGTCTTTACTGAAGAATCATCTCTTCAGTGGGTCATATGATTGAGTGTAGTCTGGCCCAGGAGTGGGAAGGTGAACGGAAAGGCTCTGGAGCAACGAACCGCCCTTGCTGTCTCTGCCTGGCCGGTTCCCCTCTTTCCACTGGGATTCTCTGCCTCTAATCCTATTACAGGAGCTGAGTCACTGGCTTACTGGGGCTCTCTCATGCCGTCCCAGCAGGGGGTGCATCACCTGAGTGGGTTGATTCACTGTTGTGGTCATCCTGTGCCGTGGCGGAGATCTTTGTGGGCTATACTCAGCCTTGTCTCAGGATGGTAAGTTGGTGGTTGAAGCTATCCCTCTAGTGGTGTGGCGGCTGCGCATTGGCAAAGTGGGTGGGGCTATATCCTTCCTGTTTGGCCCTGTCCGGGGGTGTCCTCGGATGGGGCCACAGTGTCTCCTGTCCCCTCCTGTCTCAGCCTCCAGTATTTATGCTGCAGTAGTTTGTGTCGGGGGGCTAGGGTCAGTTTGTTATATCTGGAGTACTTCTCCTGTCCTATTCGGTGTCCTGTGTGAATCTAAGTGTGCGTTCTCTAATTCTCTCCTTCTTTCTTTCTCTCTCTCGGAGGACCTGAGCCCTAAGACCATGCCCCAAGACTACCTGACATGATGACTCCTTGCTGTCCCCAGTCCACCTGGCCATGCTGCTGCTCCAGTTTCAACTGACCTGAGCCCTAGGACCATGCCCCAGGACTACCTGACATGATGACTCCTTGCTGTCCCCAGTCCACCTGGCCATGCTGCTGCTCCAGTTTCAACTGTTCTGCCTTACTATTATTCGACCATGCTGGTCATTTATGAACATTTGAACATCTTGGCCATGTTCTGTTATAATCTCCACCCGGCACAGCCAGAAGAGGACGGGCCACCCCACATATGCTCTCTCTAATTCTCTCTTTCTTTCTCTCTCTCGGATGACCTGAACCCTAGGACCATGCCCCAGGACTATCTGACATGATGACTCCTTGCTGTCCCCGGTCCACCTGACTGTGCTGCTGCTCCAGTTTCAACTGTTCTGCCTTGTTATTATTCGACCATGCTGGTCATTTATGAACATTTGAACATCTTGGCCATGTTCTGTTATAATCTCCACACGGCACAGCCAGAAGTGGACTGGCCACCCCACATAGCCTGGTTTCTCTCTAGGTTTCTTCCTAGGTTTTGGCCTTTCTAGGGAGTTTTTCCTAGCCACCGTGCTTCTACACCTGCATTGCTTGCTGTTTGGGGTTTTAGGCTGGGTTTCTGTACAGCACTTTGAGATATCAGCTGATGTACGAAGGGCTATATAAATACATTTGATTTGATTTGATTTGAGATGTCCAAGTTAAATCACATGCCACTAAACATACGATGAGACCATAAGGAATTGTAAAGTATGCATGCACAGGAGATGCTAAAAGCCTATGAATGAACAATGACCAAGAATGTACGGACAGTATTGCCTGGTTAAATAAAGGTAAAATAAAATAAATAAATAAAAACATTTTTCCATCAAGAATTTTTCTAGGACTGTCCAGGCGTGGTCTAAGTGGGGAGTGGAAAACTGAAAACTAGCTGTTATTGGCAGAGAGGTTTGGAACTCTCTTTCTTCAAATCAGAAGAAAGAGGGTTTATTGGTCACGTCCACAGTTTAGCAGGTGGTATAGCGGTGCAGTGAAATGCTTATGTTGCTAGCTCATAACAATGTAGTCAAATGTCTATGAGCTAATTCATTAACTAATTAACAATCCAACCAAAACAGGCAGAAATTTCAGGTCTTTTAAAACAGCTGTTAAACTAAAGGTGCATTGTCATAATTTACACAATTTCATAGTATTATTCCAATGAAAAAGTGTGGAAATACATATAAAACACAGGAAAAGCATTTTGTTTGACTGCACTGGGCCTTTAACATCATCAAAAACAAAACCCATGTTGCTATCGTTACGTCCATGAAAACGCTTGTCATGGTGGGCAAAAGTGTATGGTTACCTCACAAGAAATCAATTTGAATGACATGAGCTAAACTACTTCTATGCTCTCTTTGAGGCAAATAACACTGAAACATGCATGAGACCACCAGCTGTTCTGGAAGACTGTGTGATCACGCTCTCCGCAGCCGATGTCAGTAAGACCTTTAAACAGGTCAACATTCACAAGGCCGCAGGGCCAGACGGATTACCAGGATGTGTACTGCAAGCATGCACTGACCAAATGTCAAATTTCAACCTCTTCCTGCCCAAGTTTTTAAACCAACATGTTTCAAGCAGACCCCTATAGTGCCTGTGCCCAAGAACACTAAGGTAACCTGCCTAAATGACTACATTCACATCTGCAGCCATGAAGTGCTTCGAAAGGCTGGTCATGGCTCACATCAACACCATTATCCCAGAAATCCTAGACCCACTCCAATTTGCATATCGCCCCAACAGATCCACAGATGATGAAATCTCTATTGCACTCCACACTGCCCTTTCCCACCTGGACAAAAGGAACACCTATGTGAGAATGCTATTCATTGACCATAGCTCAGCGTTCAACACCATAGTGCCCTCAAAGCTCATCAATAAGCTAAGGACCCTGGGACTAAACACCTCCCTCTGCAACTGGATCCTAGTCTTCCTGACGGACATCCCCCAGGTGGTAAGGGTAGGTAACAACACATCTGCCATGCTGATCCTCAACACAGGGGCCCCTCAGGAGTGTGTGCTAAGTCCCCTCCTGTGCTCCCTTTTCACTCATGACTGCACAGCCAGGCATGACTCCAACACCATCATTAAGTTTGCCGATGACACAACAGTGGTAGGCCCGATCACTGACAACGACGAGACAGCCTATGGAGAGAAGGTCAGAGACCTGCCTGTGTGGTGCAAGGACAAAAACCTCTCCCTCAACGTGATCAAGACAAAGGAGATTCTCCTCGACGGGGCTGCATTCGAGCAGGTTGAGAGCTTCAAGTTCCTTGGTGTCCACATCACCAACAAACTAACATGGTCCAAGCACACCAAACAGTCGTGAAGAGGGCACGACAAAACCAATTCCCCCTCAGGAGACTGAAAATATTTGTCATGGGTCCTCAGATCCTCAAACGTTTCTACAGCTGCAACATCGAGAGCATGGTTGCATCACTGTCTGGTTTGGCAACTGCTCGGCCTCCGACCTCAAGGCACTACAGAGGGTAGTGCGAACGGCCCAGTACATCACTGGGGCCAAGCTTCCTGCCATCCAGGACCTCTATACCATGTCAGAGGAAGGCACTAAAAATTGTCAAAGACTCCAGCCACCCTAGTCATAGAATGTTCTCTCTGCTACCGCACAGCAAGCGGTACCGAGAGGCTTCTAAACAGCTTCTACCCCCAAGCCATACTTTTTTAAACAATTTTACCTTTATGTAACTAGGGAAGCCAGTTAAGAACAAATTCTTATTTACAATGACAGCCTAGGAACAGTGGGTTAACTACCTTGTTCGGGGGCAGAACGACAGATTTCACCTTGTCCGCTCTGGGATTCAATCTAGCAACCTTTCAGTTACAAGCCCAACGCTCTAACCACTAGGCTACCTGCCGAACACCTAATCAAATACCCCCTTTTACACTGCTGCTACTCTCTGTTGTTATCATCTATGCATAGTCACTTTAAGAACTCTACCTACATGTACACATTACCTCAACTAAGCGGTGCCCCCCGCACATTGACTCTGTACAGGTACCACCCTGCATATAGTCTCACTATTGTAATTTTACTGCTGCTCTTTAATTACTTGTTACTTGTATCTCTTATTCTTATCCATATTTTTGTATAACTGCATTGTTGGTTAGGGGCTCTTAAGTAAGCATTTCACTGTAAGGTTTACACATGTTGTATTCTGCACATGTGACAAATACAATTTGAATTGACAAGGTGATTCAGTAGAGATGGTCTGGTCATCATAGCTACACCTTGATCACTTGGAATCCAGATCTGGACTTCATTCTCACCTCTGTAGCAATAAGCGTCATAGAGCGGTATGGTGTCCGTAGCATTGGCCGATCCGCTGCTGGTTGTGGTTCCATTGGTGTTGGGTACAACGGTCCGGACCCCTGGCTGGTCCCCTCCACAGCCCTGCCTGGGCTGGGTGATAGGGTAGCGGACACTGCCGTCAGAGAGCCAGCCTGGAGCACAGACGTCCAGCCCTGTCCTCCAGGCCAGGTAGAGCTGTCCCACCGTGGCTAATTGTCCCCCCAGGGAGACGCAGCGTTCTGAGGCAGAGGACAGAGACAGACGCCCAGGAACCCAGGAATGAAATACCTCACCTGGACAGAGAGAGAGAGAGAGAGAGAGAGAGAGAGAGAGAGAGAGAGAGAGAGAGAGAGAGAGAGAGAGAGAGAGAGAGAGAGAGAGAGAGGGGAGAGAGAGAGAGAGAGAGTGATAGAAAGAGTGAGAGAAACAGAAAGAGAGAGAAAAAGAGAGAGAGAGACAGAGAGAGAGAGAGAGAGAGAGGGGGGGAGAGAGAGAGAAACAGAACGAGAGAGAAACAGAGAGAGAGAGACAGAAACAGAGAGAGAGAGAGAGAGAGAGAGGGGGGAGAGAGAGAGAGAAAAAAGCAGTAATAAGGCCTCTCTTGAAAAAGCCAAACTTTGACCCAGAAAATATAAAAAACTATCGGCCTATATCGAATCTTCCATTCCTCTCAAATGTTTTAGAAAAAGTGGTTGCGTAGCATCTCACTGCCTTCCTGAAGACAAAACAATGTATATGAAATGCTTCAGTCTGGTTTTAGAGAGAGATAGTGAGATAGA
The DNA here is from genome assembly GCF_021184085.1 of Oncorhynchus gorbuscha. Taxonomy (NCBI): domain Eukaryota; kingdom Metazoa; phylum Chordata; class Actinopteri; order Salmoniformes; family Salmonidae; genus Oncorhynchus; species Oncorhynchus gorbuscha. Next base: position 38,274,873 of record NC_060194.1, on the reverse strand, counting down.
GACAGAGAGAGAGAGCGACAGAGAGAGAGGGAGAGAGAGAGCTTATCGAACTGGCATGGAGGCCACGTGCCCTGATAACATATTAACATGTCAGTTGTAGACCCCCTGCAAGTCCCCCCCCCTGCACATATATATGTCTGCTCCATGGCAAAATGTGTAGAATTGCTGGAAAATCAACAGTGATTGTTGAAATGTTACTGTTGAAAAGTGTATATATAAAAAATACAGCAAAATACACACGCTAAGGATAGAAAAACATGTTTTGAACAAAATAGTGTTCTTTAGACATACAGTAACTGCAAACTTCAAGGAGAAAGACATTCAAGGTGTTGGTCTGATGGTGTTGGTCTGATGGAGTTGGTCTGATGGTGTTGGTCTGATGGTGTTGGTCTGATGGTGTTGGTCTGATGGAGTTGGTCTGATGGTGTTGGTCTGATGGTGTTGGTCTGATGGTGTTGGTCTAATGGAGTTGGTCTGATGGTGTTGGTCTGATGGTGTTGGTCTGATGGTGTTGGTCTGATGGTGTTGGTCTGATGGTGTTGGTCTGATGGATTTGGTCTGATGGTGTTGGTCTGATGGTGTTGGTCTGATGGATTTGGTCTGATGGTGTTGGTCTGATGGTGTTGGTCTGATGGTGTTGGTCTGATGGTGTTGGTCTGATGGTGTTGGTCTGATGGTGTTGGCCTGATGGTGTTGGTCTGATGGTGTTGGTCTGATGGTGTTGGTCTGATGGTGTTGGTCTGATGGTGTTGGTCTGATGGTGTTGGTCTGATGGATTTGGTCTGATGGAGTTGGTCTGATGGTGTTGGTCTGATGGATTTGGTCTGATGGTGTTGGTCTGATGGTGTTGGTCTGATGGTGTTGGTCTGATGGTGTTGGTCTAATGGAGTTGGTCTGATGGTGTTGGTCTGATGGTGTTGGTCTGATGGTGTTGGTCTGATGGTGTTGGTCTAATGGAGTTGGTCTGATGGTGTTGGTCTGATGGTGTTGGTCTGATGGTGTTGGTCTGATGGTGTTGGTCTGATGGTGTTGGTCTGATGGTGTTGGTCTGATGGTGTTGGTCTGATGGTGTTGGTCTGATGGAGTTGGTCTGATGGTGTTGGTCTGATGGTGTTGGTCTGATGGTGTTGGTCTGATGGGAAGTTGTGATGTCATCAGCCTATTGAGAACAAAAGAGGAAAAGCCACCCCTCACTTGTGCTATGTCATGACTGACCTGGACCACCTATTGAGATGTTGGTTAAGTAAATCAGGTGTTAAATTAGGTGAAAAGGAGACTGGAGTCCTACTTTACAGTTTTTTTACAATCACTTCGGCACTAATTTCAGAACCTTGATATCATTTTTCAAAACTCTAGACACAAAACTCACAACTGATGATCAAAATGAATCAACATTTTACAAAACTCAACACTTTTTCCAATTGCTTGGATACAATACACATAGAGCTAAGATCATTTGTTCATTGAACTAAAATCCCCAAATGACACAACATAATATCATAAAAGTATTACCTTTTCAAAATGCAATTCACACATCTGAGATGACTGTCTATTCATTTCATTACAATGATCTAACTATCAATTTCTACAACTGCTCAAAATGATAGTAACTGTTGCATTACACTTAATGCATAGTTTTATGGAAACTGACAAACAATATTCCATGTTTAGATCATGGAAGTTTCAGGGTAACGAGATCCATTGATACCAATTACTGTGGAACATCAACCAATTGGACTACATAATCTATGGATGTAATATTTCATCATCATTCTTTATCAGACACTGTTTATATGGTCCCATGTAACACTTTTCCAGACCATGTTTTCAGCTTTGACATTACTGTACACTCACCGGCCACTTTATTGGGTACACCTATCTAGTACTGGGTAGGACCACCTTTTGCCTCCACAACAGCCTGTACACTCACCGGCCACTTTATTAGGTAGACCTATCTAGTACTGGGTAGGACCCCCTTTTGCCTCCACAACAGCCTGCACACCACTGTTTTAAATGACTGTTATTTGAGCATTTGTGGCCTTTCTGTTAGCTTGAATGAGTCTGGACATTCTCCTCTGACCTCTCTCATTAACAAGGTGTTTTTGCCCACAGAACTCACTGAATGTGTTTTGTTTATCGCACCATTCTCTGTAAACTCTGGAGACTGTAGTGCGTAAAAATCCCAGGAGGGCAGCTGTTTCTGAGATGCTGGAACCACCATTAGTGGCACCAACAATCATACCACGATCAAAGTTGCTTAGATTACGCATCTTGCCCGTTCTAATGTTTGATAGAACAACAACTAAAGCTCTCTACTCTATGTACTCTTCATATTGAGTTGCAGGCAGCCACATTATTCGCTGTTCGAAGGAGCAGGCTATTTTCTTTAACACCTAATTAAGTGTATGTATACAGGCCCTTGTAATTGCTTTTATGGTCAAAGGAATGGCAGGGGACTAGCACCCCTTCTGAGAGGTGGTTGTGGGCCTCGTTTGAGAGGTGTGGGGGAACGTGGTAGAGCACAAGGCCAGGGACCAAGACAGGGGCAGCATCAGCAAAGAGTGTCCAATGAAATCCGAGCAATAGTTGTAGACCATGTCGTAAATCATGGCATGACAATGACTGAGGCAGCTACAATGATTCAACCAAACCTCAGAAGATCAACCGTGGCCTCAATCATCAAAACTTTCCGCAATGAGAACCGTTAAATCTTCAGCATGAACTAAACATTAGGCTACTCTCAATTGTCAAATGACTGTATACTGCATGCCAATGTGTACCACAGGGTAGGTGATGTGGCTAAATGTGTTCTTACTGTCATTTTCCCTGCAGAATTGAGACTAGGCCAAATAGGGGATGCAGAGGCTAAATTCTGACCAACAAGAGCGGACTGTCGTCAATTTGGTTCGGGCCAGAAATTATATTCGCCTTACAGAAATTCACCAGCACATCTTGGACAAAGACGACATGTTCAACAACGTGGAAGCCATACGTTTGCTGACTATCGCACGCATGCTGAAAAGGCACTAGGTGTCTCTAAAACAGCTATACTGTGTGCCTTTTGAAAGAAATGCAGACAGAGTGAAGCAACTGAGGACTGAGTATGTTCAGGTATGTTCAGTTTCAAGATGCCTGTTGTGAAAAATTCCCCCAAAATTCTACATTATTGTAAGCAGTAATTCTCTTTCTAAAATATATTTTTAGAGGGTGATGGAACTGGATGCTGAAGAAAACTGTCACAAATTCCTATTTTTGGATGAGGCAGGCTACAACCTGTCCAAGACAAGGAAGAGAGGTCAGAATTTCATTGGCCCGTGGGCAACCATCCAAGTCCCTGGACAGCGTGGGAGCAAACATCGCCAGGTGTGCGGCTATATCGGAAGATGGTGTGGTGGGACGCAGACCTCGTATTGGATCATATAACGCAGCTCTCCTTGTAACCTTCTTTGATGAGCTAAAGCAGGTCTGTAGAGCTGATTGTTGACCTATGTCACGTGTGGAATAATGTCAGGTTTCTCCATGCTCAAATGGTGCAAGCATGGTTTCAGGCCCATCCACAATTTACCACCCTGTACTTACCCCCATACTCTCCTTTCCTTAACCCAATTGAGAAATTTTTCTCCACATGGAGGTGGAAGGAATATGATATAGGCGCCCTCACGAACAAGCCACCCTTCTCCAGGCTATGGATGACGCACAGCAGACCAGTGTCAGGCCTGGATTCGCCATGCCCGAAGAGTCTTCCCTAGATGTTTAGCTAATGAAAACATCCATTGTGATGTGGATGAGAACCTGTGGCCAAATCCACAAGACAGGGTTGATGGAAATATAGAAGCACAGTAATCAATCATTTGTTTTGCTTTTTACAGTAAGCCAGGTGAGGAACACTGCAGTTGACATCTGGTTTTTACAGTAAGCCAGGTGAGGAACACTGCAGTTGACATCTGGTTTTTACAGTAAGCCAGGTGAGGAACACTGCAGTTGACATCTGGTTTTTACAGTAAGCCAGGTGAGGAACACTGCAGTTGACATTTTACTGTCTATTTTGTTTTGTTTTGTAGCTAATAGTTTTTGCTTTGATTCAAATAAATTTTAGAGTATTTCTTTAAAAAAATTCAGATTTTGTTCAATTACTCCACTGTGTCTGTAGTATGCTCTACTAGTCCTTTTACAGTGATGTATTTATGTGTAGTACCATAATTAAACATGTATCACATATTTTGTACATTATTTAATGATTGTACGAACAACTACACAGTGAAACAATCGGTATCTTTGTGTGTGGGTGATCTGAATTAATGTTCCTATGGTATTTCATGATAACTTAGTTATTTGAAACAATGATTCTGCAAGTGCAAGGGTTTTTTAAAGATATGAATACACAATGCAATGTTTTGAACATTGGACAGCCTGTGTTACAAGTGATGACCATTTTGAGTTTTGTGTCTAGAAAAATGACCACAAGGTTCTGAAATAAGTGCTAAAGTGATTGCAAAAAACTGTAAATCAGCTATTATTTTTCTCAATATCATGGCAAACCCCCTGTCCCCACCCCATCCCGCCCCAGAAGTATACCAATCTGTACGGAGGGGAGACCACTGGAGGTAGGTGCGCCGAGGCATAGATTTGGTAGTCCAGCCCTGCGATCAGGAGTGGAAGTGAGATGTGGGTGTGTGTGTCTGTGTGTCTCTCTGTGTGTGTGTGTGTGTGTGTGTGTGTGTGTGTGTGTGTGTGTGTGTGTGTGTGTGTGTGTGTGTGTGTGTGTGTGTGTGTGTGTGTGTGTGTGTGTGTGTGTGTGTGTGTGTGTGTGTGTGTGTGTGTGTGTGTGTGTGTGTGTGTGTGTGTGTGTGTGTGTGTGTGTGTGTGTGTGTGTCTTACCCTCCAGTTCCCTGCTGAAACAGTAGACATCGAACAGCTCATTAGCATCTCTTTTCCCATAATTCCTCACACCAGATGAGTATTCCTGGTGTCCATAGCAACCAAGCTCTGGTGACTGGATAGGATAGCTGTGGAGATATCATTATTAGGATCAGAGCCAGAGGAAACTAGCCTGCACTCCAATGTTAAAACTATCAAACAATGGTTGTCCCCCAAACAGAATGTAGTCTGAGTTTTTGAAAAGTGAGTGTTTGGGTGTGACTGAGGCTCTGTCTGTCTGTCTGTCTGTCTGTCTGTCTGTCTGTCTGTCTGTCTGTCTGTCTGTCTGTCTGTCTGTCTGTCTGTCTGTCTGTCTGTCTGTCTGTCTGTCTGTCTGTCTGTCTGTCTGTCTGTCTGTCTGTCTGTCTGTCTGTCTGTGTGTCTGTGTGTGTGTGTGTCCTCACCGGACAGTCTGGTCAGAGAGCCATCCGGCAGCACAGTTGGAGTAACCGTCATGGAATGCAGCCCACAGCTGGTTGGGTGTGGCGATGAGGGCGGAGTTCTCCTGACAGGCCCATTTAGCGTCATCAAATGAGAGGGCGTAACGGTCGCTAGGAGACCAGTAATGGAATACCACACCTGAGGAGAGAGACGGTGAGGTGACGGACAGACACATTCTCTCTCTCTCTGCCTCTCTCTCTCTGCCTCTCTCTCTCTCTCTGCCTCTCTCTCTGCCTCTCTCTAGCTCTCTGCTTCTCTCCCTGTCTATCTCTCTCTGCTTCTCTCTCTGTCTCGCTCTAGCTCTCTGCCTCTCTCTCTCTGCCTCTCTCTCTCTGCCTCTCTCTAGCTCTCTGCTTCTCTCCCGGCCTCTCTCTCTCTGCCTCTCTCTCTCTGCCTCTCTCTCTCTGCCTCTCTCTCTCTGCCTCTCTCTCTCTCTCTGCTTCTCTCCCTGCCTCTCTCTCTCTTTGACTCTCTCTCTCTGCCTCTCTCTAGCTCTCTGCTTCTCTCCCGGCCTCTCTCTCTCTGCCTCTCTCTCTCTGCCTCTCTCTCTCTGCCTCTCTCTCTCTCTCTGCTTCTCTCCCTGCCTCTCTCTCTCTTTGACTCTCTCTCTCTGCCTCTCTCTAGCTCTCTGCTTCTCCACCTGCCTCTCTCTCTCTCTCTCTCTGCCTCTCTCTCTCTGCATCTCTCTAGCTCTCTGCTTCTCTCCCTGCCTCTCTCTCTCTGCCTCTCTCTCTGCCTCTCTCTCTCTGCTTCTCTCTCTGCCTCTCTCTAGCTCTCTGCCTCTCTCTCTCTGCCTCTCTCTAGCTCTCTGCTTCTCTCCCTGCCTCTCTCTCTTTGACTCTCTCTCTCTGCCTCTCAATTCAATTCAAGGGGCTTCATTGGCATGGGAAACATACATTAACATTGCCAAAGCAAGTGAAGTAGATAATATACAAACGTGATATAAACAATAAAAATGAACAGTCAACATATATATATATATATATATATATACAGTGTTGTAACGATATACAAATGGTTAAAGCACAAAAGGGAAAATAAATAAACATAAATATGGGATGTATTTACAATGGTGTTTGTTCTTCACTGGTTGCCCTTTTCTTGTGCAACAGGTCACACATCTTGCTGCTGTGATGGCACACTGTGGTATATTTCACCCAGTAGATATGGGAGTTTATCACAATCGGGTTTGTTTTCAAATTCTTTGTGGATCTGTGTAATCTAAGGGAAATATGTCTCTCTAATATGGTCATACATTTGTCAGGTTAGGAAGTGCAGCTCAGTTTCCACCTCATTTTGTATGTCAGCCTAATTCTGCTCTGCATGCATTATTGGGTGTTTTACGTTGTACACAAGGGATATTTTTTAAATAAAAAAAGCATGAGACTTTGCCTTTGCCTTTGTTTTGGTTTGTTTGTTTGTCAATTAGAGTGTGCAGGGTGAATGATTGGTCTGTCGTACGGTAATTTGGTAAAAAGCCAATTTGACATTTTCTCAGTACATTGTTTTCAATTAGGAAATGTGAGGATTTTTCGAAGGTTGCTGTTGACACATCTCACGGTAGTTATTGGGGTCAAATTTCTCTCTAGTTTTGTCGATTAGGGTGATCAGTCCTTGGTTCCAAATATTGGGTAATATGCCAGAGCTGAGGATGATGTTAAAGAGTTTAAGTATAGCTAATTGGAATTTGAGGTCTGTATATTTTATAATTTCATTTAGGATACCATCAACACCACAGGTCTTTTTGGGTTGGAGGGTTTGTATTTTGTCCTGTAGTTCATTCAATGTAATTGGAGGATCAAGTGGGTCCTGTTCGTCTTTCATAGTTGATTCTAAGATTCGTATTTGATCATGTATATGTTTTTGCAGTATGTTCTTTGTTATAGAGCCAAAAAGATTGGAGAAGTGCTTTATTCATACATTTCCATTTTGGATAGATAACTCTTCTTGTTGTTGTTTGTTTAGAGTTTTCCTATTTTCCCAGAAGTTGTTACATTCTATGGATTCATCAATTACATTAAGCTTATTTCTGATGTGCTGTTCCTTCTTTTTCCATAGCGTATTTATGTATTGTTTTCTCTCTCTCTCTCTCTCTCTCTCTCTCTCTCTCTCTCTCTCTCTCTCTCTCTCTCTCTCTCTCTCTCTCTCTCTCTCTCTCTCTCTCTCTCTCTCTCTCTCTCTCTCTCGCTCTCTCGCTCTCTCGCTCTCTCGCTCTCTCTCTCTCTCGCTCTCTCTCTCTCTCGCTCTCTCGCTCTCTCTCTTTTTCTGACTCTCTTTATCTTTCTCTTCATCTCTCACCCCCTCCCCCTTCTATTTTATTTCTTGATCAACACCACCCAGACACACACATACAGTGACTCTATTCACAAAAAATAAATAAGTACTCTATTCACTAGGGGTTGTTTTAGCAGGGTTCCTGCATGAAACAGCCACACACAGGTTTGTGTTGCGATGCCAAGTGTGTCCTTGTCTCAGCCAAACAGATGGGAGCTTGTATAAGCAATTAAATCATTAGGATGTTAATTCACTCATGAAGGTCACCCAATGAAATGTTACTCTCCATGTGGCAGTGTAAGACACTAAATGAGATGCTAATATCAACATTGGAATGGAGCCACGATGTTACAGTATGTGGAGTATTTTCTAAGCAGGAGATGTGTTCTCGCTTGGGTTCATTCCTCTGCATTTACAAATTCAAATTTAAATGACTTTATCAGATAATGGAAAGGGTTACCATATACATTGCCAAAGGAAACCCATAGACACATATCAAATCAATGATGACGCAGATATATCATAATAATAATAATAATAACACTAGGAAAAAAATCATACTCAATGAGTAGTAACATTTAACAGGACACTTCAGTAAGGACAATGATGAAATAGTACATACTATTATATATATTTAAAAAGTAGGGCTAAATCATGCACATCAGATGCAGTATATACAGGGGCAGTCGGAAGTTTGCATACACCTTAGCCAAATACATTTAAACTCAGTTTTTCACAATTCCTGACATTTAATCCTACTAAAGATTCCCTGTCTTAGGTCAGTTAGGATCACCACTTTATTTTAAGAATGTGAAATAGTAGAGAGAATTATTTATTTCAGCTTTTATTTTTTTCATCACATTCCCAGAAGTTTACATACACTCAATTTGTATTTTGTAGCATTGCCTTTAAATTGTTTAACTTGGGTCAAATGTTTCAGTTAACCTTCCACAAGCTTCCCACAAGTTGGGTGAATTTTGGCCCATTCCTCCTGACAGAGCTAGTGTATCTGAGTCAGGTTTGTAGGCCTCCTTGCTCACAAACGCTTTTTCAGTTCTGCCCACAAATATTCTATAGGATTGAGGTCAGGGCTTTGTGATGGCCACTGCAATACCTTGACTTTATTGTCCTTAAGACATTTTGCCACAACTGTGGAAATATGCTTGGGGTCATTGTCCATTTGGAAGACCCATTTGCCACCAAGCTTTAATTTCCTGTTTGATGTCTTGAGATGTTGCTTCAATATATCCACATAATTTTACTTTCTCATTATGCCATCTATTTTGTGAAGTACACCAGTCCCTCCTGCAGCAAAGCACCCCCACAACATGATGCTGCCACCCCTGTGCTTCACGGTTGGGATGTTGTTCTTCAGCTTGCAAGCCTCCCCCTTTTTCCTCCAAACATAACAATGGTCATTACGGCCAAACAGTTCTATTTTTGTTTCATCAGACCAGAGGACATTTCTCCAAAAAGTACGATTTTTGTCCCCATGTGCTGTTGCAAGTCCTAGTCTGTCTTTTTATGGCGGTTTTGGAGCAGTGGCTTCTTCCTTGCTGAGCGGCCTTTCAGGTTATGTCGATATAGGACTTGTTTTACTATGGATATTGATACTTTTGTACCCGTTTCCTCCTGCATCTTCACAAGGTCCTTTGCTGTTGTTCTGGGATTGATTTGCACTTTTCGCACCAAAGTACGTTCACCTCTAGGAGACAGAACGCATCTCCTTCCTGAGCGGTATGACGGCTGTGTGGTCTCAAGGTGTTTATATTTGCATATCATTGTTTGTATAGATGAACGTGGTACCTTCAGGTGGTTGGAAATGCCTCCCAAGGATGAACCAGATCTGTAGAGGCGTACAATTCTTTTGTCTGACACCTTGGCTGATTTCTTTGGATTTTCCCTCGATGTCAAGCAAAGAGGCACTGAGTATCTCAAACTGGCCCATAGAAAGAAAAGATTAGGATGGGCAAAAGAACACAGACACTGGACAGAGGAACTCTGCCTAGAAGGCCAGCATCCCGGAGTCACCTCTTCACTGTTGACGTTGAGACTGGTGTTTTGCGGGGACTATTTTATGAAGCTGCCAGTTGAGGTCTTGTAAGGTGTCTGTTTCTCAAACTAGATACTCTAATGTACTTGTCCTCTTGCTCAGTTGTGCACCGGGGCCTCCCGCTTCTCTTTCTGTTCTGGTTAGAGCCAGTTTGCGCTGTTCTGTGAAGGGAGTAGTACACAGCGTTGTATGAGATCTTCAGTTTCTTGGCAGTTTCTCGCATGGATAAGCCTTCATTTCTCAGAACAATAATAGACTGATGAGTTTCAGAAGAACGTGCTTTGTTTCTGGCCATTTTGAGCCTGTAATCGAACCTACAAATGCTGGCGCTCCAGATACTCAACTAGTCTAAAGAAGGCCTGTTGTATTGGTTCTTTAATCAGCACAACAGTTTTCAGCTGTGCTAACATAATTGCAAAATGGTTTTCTAATGATCAATCAGCATTTTAAAATGATAAACTTGGATTAGCTAACACAACGTGCCATTGGAACACAGGAGTGATGGTTGCTGATAATGGGCCTCTTTAAGTCTATGTAGATATTCCATTTTTTAAATGCCGTTTCCAGCTACAATAGTCATTTACAACATTAACAATGTCTATACTGTATTTCTGATCAATTTGATGTTAATTTAATGGACAAAAAATGTGGTTTTCTTTTAAAAACAAGGACATTTCTAAGTGACTTTTGAACTTTTGAACGGTAGTGTTTATAAACATATACTACATCTGATGTTAATGATACAGCCCTTCTCTTAGATGATTATAAAACTACACTGTTTGACAACCCAATAGGTTTATTCAGAACAGATCAATCTGAAACCATCTGTGTGTTTTTAGCTGCATTTCATGGAAGAGCAGTCACAGGCCAGTTGTCATTGGAATTCAATCCATGCACTTAATTACAGTGTTACGGACTATTAGCCTGTTAAAATGAAACCATAATGAAAATACAAAGAGAAGCAGAGTGTAATGTTGGGATACAAACTTCAACTCTATATCTGACATGGTACAGGTGGCTTATTTTTTTGCCCATAACCAAGTGTGTGAGGTGTATACTTTTCTTCAAAGTAGATTTGTTTAATACTCACAAGAATCTGCCCTTATATTGTAAAAGGTTATCAAGTAAAAGGTCACCATTTCCCACTGAGGTGTCTAAGATGTTATTAACGAACATTTAAAGGGACAAATAGGTTTTTAATCCACAGTCCAAACACTTTAGCTTATATATAAATATACATATTTTCAGAAGTATTGATAAAGTCTACTCCAAGGTTGTAGTAATTTACAAAATAAACAAAAGAATTCCCAGACAATACTTATAATACTTGTTGCATACCTATTGGGAACAATCCAGACGTGTTGTATTGTATTGGGGAAAGAATGTATCTCAGCTACTGAATCACACCAGCATTGAACCACTCACCTGTGACCACAAGGGGCACTATGTCTCGCTCGTAGTCATCTGCAACCACAATCTGACAATGGTAGGTGCCTGTGTCGTTGCTACGGAGGCCTGAGATCTCCATGGTAGCATTTAGGTGGTTAGCAGCATATCCAAGCAACCTGACCTGGCCAGCGAAAGCCTTATTCACCTTCACCATATCACCTTTGGAAAATAATACAAAATAAAACCATTTCTATGAAAGTGTATAGACCTTTTCAACTGTCAAAAAATAACCCTCTCATCATTTTGTCATAACAAATTAAGCGTATTACAAATAGCCAAATATGGCATGTTTAAGTCCATGTTGATTGAAACTAATATCATTGAATCCCTAGCTTTAATTTAAAAGAAGCAGGACCATCCATACTAAAGCTCTTTCCCACAGTCAAATGACCTAGTGGCCTTATGGGTGGAATGTCATTAACATTTGTAATAATTTCCTAATTAATAAACATTCTTTTTTTTACGGCAAAAAATGTCAGTCTTCTGTGATGTATATAAAGTGTAATATTAGGATGAAAACTCAAAATGTAATACATTTCAACTATATCTGACATGGTACAGGTCTCTTCTTTCATTTTTAAGCCCATAACCATGTGTGTGAGGTGTGTATTCTTGCTTCAAAGTAGATTTGTTTAAGACTACCAAAAAACGCTCTGTGTGAACCTGATTTAGCCCACTGGAGTATAAGGTTAAAGGAAGTGAATAAAACCGCTCAACACCGAACCCCATGGAGGAAGTTAGTGAATGACCTAAGCTCCACAAAGTGCAAAAGGGTTTCATTCAATTTACATGACTTACCCTTCGCTGAGAGAATCATCTGCTCCAGTGGACCCCCCTCTCCACCCTGCGGTATCCAGGTTCGGGTCCACTGGATGTGGCTGGAAGGGCTGAGCTCACTGGGCTGGAGGGTGAAGACGCAGGGGAGGTTGGCGATGCCAGCCAGAGGCTCTCGTATGGTAGGGTGGGTGACTCTACGCATGTTCACTATGGAGGATGCCTCGCTCATACCTACAGAAAGGAGATACAGGAGGAATGACAGGGTCATGAGTTGAAGGAAGAAAGGAAAAAGAGAAAGGAGAGGAAGTCTCACAGAAATAGATTTCACTCCTATGGGTACATCTAACATGGCTGCCTGTCCACCCACCACAGAACATTTCTCTTCAATGGTATTTTCCCTTCTAGTAATTCTATTTCTATGGAAGGTCTTCAGCGTTCTGTCAGTAGAGGAGGAAGTGTTAGTGTGACAAGGACATGTTCTGTCAGTCTGGTCTATTGAGAGAGCAGAAGACAAATGAGAGGACCTGAGATTCCAGGGAGGCATCTGTTAGTTAACCAGACTGAGATTCATTAGCAGCATAACACCACTCAGGGAACGTTCCAGAAACCAAGAAAAACTCCAGTCCCAATCCAGCAGAGGTGACAACACCACTGTGTAGAGTCACAGACATTTGCAGACATGCACGGTACGCACGCACACAAACACACACAGACACACGCATACATACATACATACATACATACATACATACATACATACATACATACATACATACATACATACATACATACATACATACATACATACATACATACATACATACATACATACATACATACATACATACATACATACATACATACATACATACATACATACATACATACATACATACATACATACATACACACACATGCACGCGCACACACACACATTTGACAATTGGCTGGCTAGACAGATAATTAATTCAAATTTCAGTATGTTAATTTCATCACACTCATATCTGCACTCACACCTGCTCTCCAGTCACTCGCTCTCTCTTTCTCTTGCCCACTCCCTCTTTTTGTCTCACCATCTCTCTGTTTCTATACCCCTGCTATCTTCCTCTCCTCTATCTGCCCCTACAGTCACCTATATCTATCCCCCACTCTGTCCTTTCCTCTCTTTTTGATTGGATGTAAAAGGGTCTTGGACAGTGTTGAAAAGCGTCAGGGTTCATCGCTCTGCAGATAGGTATCAGTAATTCACTCAGTCCAGTTGCCATGAGATACAGCCTCAGGGTAACCATGGAAACATGAATACCGGTAAAGACTACCTACCAACCCCTCCCCCCTCCACCCCACTCATCTTCGTGACTTCCCCCTTAAATCATCACCATCTGGTAGAAATACAGTTCCTACCTTCTAAAAAAAATGATTATATTTTAGGGGTATTTTTTTCATTCTGAAATGATTTCTCTGAAGGTCCCCCTTACTCACTCTACATAGTCATGTTTTGGAGAACATAGTACTAGTGTACCTAAAATATTTTAATTTAACATTTTAAAAAGTGATACCTTAACATGGGTGTTTGCCATCGGTCTCAACACAAGACCTCTACAAACACCATGGTAGTTATCCGGTAGGGCTGTGACTTAAGTCTGCTCATCTGTAACACTAAGATAAACACGCAGCATATCGACCAGAACAGTCAAGTCTCAAGATCCTTAGGTCAACTAAACTCCAATTTCTTTTGGGATTTTTCTTCAGATTTTTGCACGTCCTTTTGTGTTCCCTTTCAATTTCACCTTCTTTCTCAAACACATCAATTTTCTACATATTTAAAACAAATGTGGGCCTAAAGGGGAAAATGCTGTATGAAAAAACAAAGGTTTATCTTGCCCGGTGTTGGAATAATGTGTTTAAGCCGCATGGTTGGGAGGGATGGTGGGTGGAATCCCCAGAAGATATCTCCCATCTCCATTTAGATTGGAATGTTTTCACAAGCGGAACCCCCCCTAGAGAGAATCCACATGTCTGTGTTCTGAAAGCATGATGCCGCTTCAACCCAAACCAGACATAATCACAAACACTGTTTGGTCTGGAGAGGGGGGGGGCAGAGAGAGAGAAGGAGAGTGAGGGGGAGAGAGAGAGAAGGAGAGTGGGGGGGGCAGAGAGAGAGAAGGAGAGTGAGGGGGAGAGAGAGAAGGAGAGAACAGACTGACAAAGACAGAGATATGTATTTTAGTTTTTCCTCGCCGCGGTGCTTCTACATCTGCACTGCATGCTGTTCAGGGTTTTAGGCTGGGTTTTTGTTTAAGATCTTTGTGACATCTGTTGAAGTGTAGAAGGGCCTTTATAAATACATTTGATTGAGGTAACCTCTGTGAATGAAAAAAAAAAAACACAAGAAGTATGGAAATGACAGCAAAAACAAACGAAAAGAGGGAGAAAAGAGGGAGAGTTCTTAAAAGGGAAACGAGGATGGAGATGACATGGATGACTCTTACTGTCGTTAACAGAGTGTGGTTTATGGTATTCTTGTCTGAGGGGCAAACTATGTACAGTGGGGAGAACAAGTATTTGATACACCGCCGATTTTGCAGGTTTTCCTACTTACAAAGCATGTAGAGGTCTGTAATTTTCATCATAGGTACACTTCAACTGTGAGAGACCAATTCTAAAACAAAAATCCATAAAATCACATTGTATGATTTTTAAGTAATTAGTTTGCATTTTATTGCATGACATAAGTATTTGATGACCGACCAAACAGTAAGAATTCCGACTCTCACAGACCTGTTAGTTTGTCTTTAAGAAGCACTCCTGTTCTCCACTCATTACCTGTATTAACTGCACCTGTTTGAACTCGTTACCTGTATAAAAGACACCTGTCCACACACTCAATCAAACAGGCAGGACCTGGTCAATGACCTGAAGAGAGCTGGGACCACAGTCTCAAAGAAAACCATTAGTAACACACTACGCCGTCATGGATTAAAATCCTGCAGCGCACTCAAGGCCCCCCTACTCAAGCCAGCGCATGTCCAGGCCTGTCTGAAGTTTGCCAATGACCATCTGGATGATCCAGAGGAGGAATGGGAGAAGATCATGTGATCTGATGAGACAAAAATAGAGCTTTTTGGTCTAAACTCCACTCGCCGTGTTTGGAGGCAGGAGAAGGATGAGTACAACCCAAGAACACCATTCTAACCGTGAAGCATGGAGGTGGAAACATCATTCTTTGGGGATGCTATTCTGCAAAGGGGACAGGACGACTGCACCGTATTGAGGGGAGGATGGATGGGGCCATATATTGCGAGATCTTGGCGAACAACCTCCTTCCCTCAGTAAGAGCATTTTATTTTTTTTATTTTTTTTTACCTTTATTTTACTAGGCAAGTCAGTTAAGAACAAATTCTTATTTTCAATGACGGCCTAGGAACAGTGGGTTAACTGCCTGTTCAGGGGCAGAACGACAGATTTTGTACCTTGTCAGCTCAGGGATTTGAACTTGCAACCTTTCTGTTACTAGTCCAATGCTCTAACCACTAGGCTACCCTGCCGCCCCGCATTGAAGATGGGTCGTGGCTGGGTCTTCCAGCATTACAACGACCCGAAACACACAGCCAGGGCAACTAAGGAGTGGCTCCGTAAGAAGCATCTCAAGGTCCTGGAGTGGCCTAGCCAGTCTCCAGACCTGAACCCAATAGAAAATCTTTGGAGGGAGCTGAAAGTCCGTATTTCCCAGCGACAGCCCCGAAACCTGAAGGATCTGGAGAAGGTCTGTATGGAGGAGTGGGCCAAAATCCCTGCTGCAGTGTGTGCAAACCTGGTCAAGAACGTCAGGAAACATATGATCTCTGTAATTGCAAACAAAGGTTTCTGTACCAAATATTAAGTTCTGCTTTTCTGATGTATCAAATACTTGTGTCATGCGATAAAATGCAAATTAATTACTTAAAAATCATACAATGTGATTTACTAGGTTTTTGTTTTAGCTTCTGTCTCTCACAGTTGAAGTGTACCTATGATAAAAAATTACAGACCTCTACATGCTTTGTAAGTAGGAAAACCTGCAAAATCGGCAGTGTATTAAATACTTGTTCTCCCCACTGTATATCGATATAAATTGCTATTCCTACTAAGGGTCCTTCAAGGCTGTTCTCTCGTTTGCCTCATTCTTGTCCCTGCCTATTACTCACTGTTGATAAGCTTCATGGAGTGTAGCACTGACATACAGGAACCCTGCCGGTGATCTGAGAGAGAAGCACATTATCCAGGCATGTCTGTGCTGCTACTGCACAGCTGTCTTCAGGTATGATGGGCTAGTCCAATGAGATGGTCCCTCTGTTTCAAGTCAATTTAATGCCTACAAGATAGATTTTATAGATGCACACAGACTGGTAAACACATGCAGACAAACACGCAGACACACACACACGCACACACAAACACAATCATCATACAGCAAAACCCAGTAGATTCTCAGGCCTCAGGGCATTCTCTCCCAGCACCTGCAGCCATCAATCTATCGGCTGGGATATCCATGGCAACAGCAGCTGGAAGATAGCTGGCCAGATAGGTAGTGGTGTGCGGTGTGTGGTGTGTGGCGTGTATGTGTGGTGTGTGTGTGTGTGTGTGTGTGTGTGTGTGTGTGTGTGTGCGTGCGTGCGTGCGTGCGTGCGTGCGTGCGTGCGTGCGTGCGTGCGTGTGTGTGTGTAGTCTGTATGTGTGTCAGTGGAGGCTGCTGAGGGGAGGACGGCTCATAATAATGGCTGGAACAGAGCAAATGGAATGACATCGAACACCTAGAAACCATGTGTTTGATGTATTTGATACCATTCCAGCTATTCCGCTCCAGTCATTACCATACATACACACAATAGCAGTCAAAAGTCTGGACACACATATTCATTCAAGGGTCTTTCTTTTGTTTTTTCTACATTGTAGAATAATAGGGAAGACATCAAAACTAGGACATAACACAAATGGAATCATGTAGTAACATATCAAAACATATTTTCTATGCCAAGCCACCCTTTGCCTTGATAACAGCTTTGCACACTCTTGGCATTCTCTCAACCAGCTTCATGAGGTAGTCACCTGGAATGCATTTCAATTAACAGGTTATGTTTCGTTAAAAATTATTTGTGGAATTTCTTTCCTTCTTAATGAGTTTGAGCCAATCAGTTGGGTTGTGACAAAGTAGGGGTGGTATACAGAAGATAGCCCTATTTGGTAAAATACCAAGTCCATATTATGGCAAGAACAGCTCAAATAAGCAAAGAGAAACAACAGTCCATCATTACTTTAAGACGTGAAGGTCAGTCATTTCGAAACATTTTGAAAGTTTGAAAGTTTCTTCAAGTTCAGTCGCAAAAACCTTCAAGTGCTATGATGAAACTGGCTCTCATGAGGACCGCCACAGGAAAGGAAGACCCAGAGTTACCTCTGCTGCAGAGGATACGTTCATTAGAGTTACCAGCCTCAGAAATCGCAGCCCAAATATATGCTTCACAGAGTTGCAGACACATCTCAACATCAACTGTTGTGATAGAAAAATTACGTATTTTCCTGATCTATTTGATATTAATGGTTAACAATTAATATTAAACTAATAGTAAGACATTTATGTCCTACTTGTGTTTTTTATGGTCTCCACTCTAGTTCCCTGCAATTAATCTGGGCTATTGGTCACCAGAGATTGCTTGAGCTGACAAATGAGTTAAAGACTGCATTACATAGACTGCATTACAAGATGTGGTGGGTGTAACCGAGATAGAGAGAGCCTGGAAGAGTTTATAACAATCCCTCAATGTCTCAAAATCATCCTTGCATAGTGGAAACTAAGCCAGGGTGGGGTTAAGACCCCCCAGTGCAGATAACAACAGGATGAACCCAGAGTGGCTTATGACGCCCAAATCTGCATGGGAGGGGTGGAACCAACCATGACTAAGCATTCTTAGTGTCAGACCTGGGGTACTATCGTCCAGAAGGCGAGGTCAGTACAGGTGCATCAAAGCTGGGACCGAAAGACTGAAAAACAGGGCTGTCAATTCTATCTCAAGGCCATCAGACTGTTAAACAGCCACCACTAACTTTGAGTGGCTGCTGCCAACACACTGACTCAACTCCAGCCACTTTAATAATGGCAATTGATGGGATTGATGTCAAATATATCACTAGCCACTTTAAACAATGCTACTTAATATAATGTTTACATACCCTACATTATTTATCTCATATGTATACGTATATACTGTACTCTATATCATCTACTGCATCTTTATGTAATACATGTATCACTAGCCACTTTAAACTATGCCACTTTGTTTACATACTCATCTCATATGTATATACTGTACTCGATACCATCTACTGCATCTTGCCTATGCCGTTCTGTACCATCACTCATTCATATATCTTTATGTACATATTCTTTATCCCTTTACTCTTGTGTGTATTAGGTAGTAGTTTTGGAATTGTTAGCTAGATTACTCGTTGGTTATTACTGCATTGTTGGAACTAGAAGCACAAGCATTTCACTACACTCGCATTAACATCTGCTAACCATGAGTATGTGACAAATAAAATTTGATTTGATTTGATTTAGCTATATAAAAAACTCTGCATTTGGGTACAGGTTAGGCTACTCGGCCCAACAGTCAAGACTCTGGGGTTGACTAGTCTCATTATTGCAATAATTAATTAATATTGAATACATATGATTGTTTGAAGAAATGACAAAGTCTCTTTCACTTGATTAGAATATTCCACGACATTGTTCAGAGGAGACTGAGTGAATCCCTGTCACGTTCTGACCTTTATTTCCTGTTTTGTATTTAGTTAGTATGGTCAGGGCGTGAGTTGGGTGGGCAGTCTATGTTTGTTTTTCTAGGTTTTGGGATTTTCTATGTTTCAGCCTAGTATGGTTCTCAATCAGAGGCAGGTGTCATTAGTTGTCTCTGATTGAGAATCATACTTAGGTAGCCAGGGTTTCACTGTGTGTTTGTGGGTGATTGTTTCTGTCTCTGTGATTGCACCAGATAGGACTGTTTTGAGTTTTCACATTTATTGTTTTTTGTAGTCAGTTGTTCATGTGTACCTTAACATATTAAAAGAACCATGGACACTTACCACGCCGCGCATTGGTCCTCTGATCCGTTTCGCCTCTCCTCTTCGGAAGAAGAGGAGGAAATTCATTACAGAATCACCCACCCAAATCGGACCAAGCGGCGTGGTAAAGGACAGCGACGACAGCAGCAGCAGCATCAACAACAGAGGCCAGCATCACAGGACTCCTGGACATGGGAGGAGATACTGAACGGAGAGGGACCCTGGGCACAGGCTGGGGAAAATCGCCGCCCCAAAGCAGAGCTGGAGGCAGCGAGAGCTGAGCGGCGGCAATCTGAGGAGCCAGCACGGCAGTGCGACAGGTACGAGAGGCAGCCCCAAAAAAAAATTTGGGGGGTGGCACATGAGGTGTGGTACTAAGCCAGGTAGCAGACCTGAGCTCACGCCTCGTGCTTATTATAAGCAGCGCATTACTGGTCAGGCACCGTGTTATGCGGTTAAGCGCATGGTGTCGCCAGTGCGTGTCCATAGCCCAGTGCGCTATAGGGCAGCCCCCCGTAAGTGCCATGCGAGTGTGGGCATTGAGCCAGGGCGTATGGTGCCTGCTCAGCGGGTCTGGTCGCCGGTACGCAGTTTTGGTCCAGGTTATCCTGCGCCGGCTCTGCGTGCTGTGTCTCCGGTGCGCTGGGAGGGTGCAGTGCGTCCTCTGCCTGCGCTCCGCTCGTGCCGGGCAACTGTGGGAGTGGAGCCTAAGGGAGAGGTGCGTGTAGTAAGCACTAGATCTCCCGTGCTTACCCACAGCCCGGTTCAACCTGTGCCTGCACCCTGGAGGGTCCGGGCTAGAGTAGTTGTCCAGCCTGGGGAAGTGGTGCCAAGGTTGCGCACCAGAGCTCCAGTGCTCCCCCACAGCCCAGTCTTTCAGGCTCCTCCTAACACCAAGCCTCTTGAAGGTCTCCCCAGCCTGGTGGTTCCTGTGGCAGCCCCACGCACCAGGCTGTCTC
The DNA here is from genome assembly GCF_021184085.1 of Oncorhynchus gorbuscha. Taxonomy (NCBI): domain Eukaryota; kingdom Metazoa; phylum Chordata; class Actinopteri; order Salmoniformes; family Salmonidae; genus Oncorhynchus; species Oncorhynchus gorbuscha. The sequence continues at coordinate 38,254,905 of NC_060194.1, read as the reverse complement.
TCTGTCTCCTCCCTGCAGGTGCTCCCGCCTGTCCGGCGCCGCTGCCGGAGCCCGTCGCCCATCCGGCGCCGCTGCCGGAGCCTCCCGCCTGTCCGGCGCCGCTGCCGGAGCCTCCCGCCTGTCCGGCGCCGCTGCCGGAGACTCTCGCCTGTCCGGCGCCGCTGCCTCCTGTGGCAGCTCCACGCACCTGGCGGTCTCTCTGTCTCCTCCCTGCAGGTGCTCCCGCCTGTCCGGCGCCGCTGCCGGAGCGTCCCGCCTGTCCGGCGCCGCTGCCGGAGCGTCCCGCCTGTCCGGCGCCGCTGCCGGAGCGTCCCGCCTGTCCGGCGCCGCTGCCTCCTGTGGCAGCTCCACGCACCAGGCGGTCTCTCTGTCTCCTCCCTGCAGGTGCTCCCGCCTGTCCGGCGCCGCTGCCGGAGCGTCCCGCCTGTCCAGCGCCGCTGCCGGAGCGTCCCGCCTGTCCGGCGCCGCTGCCGGAGCCTCCCGCCTGTCCGGCGCCGCTGCCAGAGCCCCTCAGCCCAGAGGCGCCAGAGCCCCTCAGCCCAGAGGTGCCAGAGCCCCTCAGCCCAGAGGCGCCAGAGCCCCTCAGCCCAGAGGCGCCAGAGCCCCTGCCCCTCTGTCCAGTGGGGTCATTGAGAGGGGTTGCCATGGTGAGAAAGCCACGGAGGCGGACAATAAGGCGGACTAAGACAATGGTGAAGTGGGGTCCGCGTCCCGCGCCAGAACTGCCACCGCGGACAGACGCCCACCCAGACCCTCCCCTATAGGTCAAGGTTTTGCGGCCGGAGTCCGCACCTTTGGGGGGGGGGGTACTGTCACGTTCTGACCTTTATTTCCTGTTTTGTATTTAGTTAGTATGGTCAGGGCTTTAGTTGGGTGGGCAGTCTATGTTTGTTTTTCTAGGTTTTGGGATTTTCTATGTTTCAGCATAGTATGGTTCTCAATCAGAGGCAGGTGTCATTAGTTGTCTCTGATTGAGAATCATACTTAGGTAGCCTGGGTTTCACTGTGTGTTTGTGGGTGATTGTTTCTGTCTCTGTGATTGCACCAGATAGGACTGTTTTGAGTTTTCACATTTATTGTTTTTTGTAGTCAGTTGTTCATGTGTACCTTAACGTATTAAAAGAACCATGGACACTTACCACGCCGCGTATTGGTCCTCTGATCCGTTTCGCCTCTCCTCTTTGGAAGAAGCATG
>NC_060194.1:38133710-38248710 GCF_021184085.1 Oncorhynchus gorbuscha | reverse complement strand
ACCATACAACTCTCCTTGCTATAGACGGCCCATTCAGGCCTTTGATTCAAGGGATTTACAACAGTACAATATGGACCTGAATGCACCAGCTGTATACTAACCAGACTCACCTATTGTTGCAGAGGAACCATCGGATGTAGTTAACGCCATCCTCTCCTTTCAGATATCCTTTATTTATTTCACACGCAGAGTTGTCTTAGGCGGAGAAAAGACCTCAAGGAGGCTCTAGAATGTGTCTGTGAATGGGGGTGTCCATTCCGTCCATTCTGATTGTATGGGCTGAATAGGAGACATTCTAAGAGGCCTGACAGAGCATACGGTGGGACCGACTGAGATGCAAGCAGACAACCACCCCTGTGACAGGACTGGGAGAAGATAGATACAGTCGTGCTCTGTGCTGAGCTGAGCTGTCTATTGGTGCAGAACAGCAAATACACTGAACCCACTGACTTCACTATCATGATGACTTCAGCAGGAAAGGAAGGGACCTCCAACCTAGACCCGTTGCCCCAATTCCCCCATCCTGCTGGACTGAAAGAATTCTACCAAGTCTTTCAGGGGGCTTTTCTGCTGTTGCCAACCTTGAAGGTTTGCAACATTTGTGCACTGCCAAACCAAAATCGAAAAACTGAACGGAAAAACTGCTATGCTCCACCAGATAAATGAAAAGTTGGTGGGATACACAGAATCGAACCATCCATCTTTCCACCCCATGGGTGTTGTAGGAGGAGGGAAACCTCTAAATCACTCCCCACGATCGCATACATCTAGTGGGCATGAGCTCTCCCCCCTGCCTGATCTCATTACCACAGATACAAGCAGGCCTCTGTGTGTGTGTGTGTGTGTGTGTGTGTGTGTGTGTGTGTGTGTGTGTGTGTGTGTGTGTGTGTGTGTGTGTGTGTGTGTGTGTGTGTGTGTGTGTGTGTGTGTGTGTGTGTGTGTGTGTGTGTGTGTGTGTGTGTGTGTGTGTGTGTGTTTCACGGCCTCCCAACTCAGCTCAGACCCACATAGAGTCAGCAGTGACAGAGGGCTGTTAAGTCTCTTTAGTTAACCAACCCAATGGCTGTTAATTAAGTCTCTTTAGTTAACCAACCCAATGGCTGTTAATTAAGTCTCTTTAGTTAACCAACCCAATGGCTGTTAAGTCTCTTTAGTTAACCAACCCAATGGCTGTTAAGTCTCTTTAGTTAACCAACCCAATGGCTGTTAAGTCTCTTTAGTTAACCAAACCAATGGCTGTTAAGTCTCTTTAGTTAACCAACCCAATGGCTGTTAAGTCTCTTTAGTTAACCAACCCAATGGCTGTTAAGTCTCTTTAGTTAACCAACCCAATGGTTGTTAAGTCTCTTTAGTTAACCAACCCAATGGCTGTTAAGTCTCTTTAGTTAACCAACCCAATGGCTGTTAAGTCTCTTTAGTTATCCAACCCAATGGCTGTTAAGTCTCTTTAGTTAACCAACCCAATGGCTGTTAAGTCTCTTTAGTTAACCAACCCAATGGCTGTTAAGTCTCTTTAGTTAACCAACCCACTGGCTGTTAAGTCTCTTTAGTTAACCAACCCAATGGCTGTTAATTAAGTCTCTTTAGTTAACCAACCCAATGGCTGTTAATTAAGTCTCTTTAGTTAACCAACCCAATGGCTTCTCCATTACCACATTAGCATCATTAGTGTATTATAGAGCTCAAGCCCTCGACCGTGGTCCGAGGCTCCTCAGAGCTCTTCATCTGTCTCTGAGGGGCACACACAGATAACTAGAAATGCACACACACACACATTGCCACCAGCCCTGTCGGAGTGCTCCCTGAATTCTTCATGATATACTGAATCTTTTTCAGGGGCAATAAAGCACACGCACACGTCACAAACACACAGCATACACACGTCATACACCCCCGCCCCCACACACACATATACACACACATGTCATACAACCATACACACACACGTCATACACACACACACAAAAACAGATAATGAACCCTGTTCGTTTTCGGCTGGGTTTGCTGTTCCCTCTACCTGGCTTGGATATAACCTCACTGTAGTCTACGCCCACTGGCAGAGCACAAAAGTCTCAACGTCTCTTGGGGAAAGGACTTCAGTAACAGTTGAATTATGTTATTTGAGTTGATGAAGAGAACACGCTCTCATTGATAACAATGATCTGGGGAAGGGTGTCAGACTATCCAACCTCCCTTAATATTTCATTACGAGGGGAACAACAGAGTGACAAAGGAGGGGAACGACAGAGTGACGGAGGAGGGGAACAACAGTTTATTTTATCGTTATTTAACTAGGCAAGTCAGTTAAGAACAAATTCTTATTTTCTTATTTTCAATGACGGCCTAGGAACAGTGGGTTGGTTAACTGCCTGTTCAGGGGCAGCTCGGGGATTTAAACCTGCAACCTTCCGGTTACTAGTCCACCACTCTAACCACTAGGCTACCCTGCCGCCCCAATGACAGTGACAGAGGAGGGGAACGACAGAGACGGAGGAGGGGAACGACAGAGTGACGGAAGAGGGGAACAATAGTGACAGAGGAGGGGAACGACAGAGTGACGGAGGAGGGGAACGACAGAGACGGAGGAGGGGAACGACAGAGACGGAGCAGGGGAACGACAGACACGTTGGAGGGGAACGACAGAGTGACGGAGGGGAACGACAGAGTGACGGAAGAGGGGAACGACAGAGACGTTGGAGGGGAAAGACAGAGACGTTGGAGGGGAAGGACAAAGACGTTGGAGGGGAAGGACAGAGTGACGGAGTGTCATGCAGGTGAAAGAGGACCCAAAAGCGACTTGGCGAAAACAGAGTCTTTAATCCAGTAAAGTAAATACAATCAAAAAACACAACTTTCACTCGAAATGACGAGGACAAACTGGAGACTCGATCTTGAACAGCAGGTGAACAGCAGGTTGCCTCGGGAAGGCACTTGAACCAGACAGACTCAGACACCTGCTCACCACGCAGCATCTGAGGAAAACACGACACGACAGGGCGATACACAAACACAGCACGGTGAATTCTAGACAAGGAACCGACAGGGCAGAAACGAATAACAAGGAGAGAAATAGGGACTCTAATCAGGGAAAAGGATCGGGAACAGGTGTGGGAAGACTAAATGATGATTAGGGGAATAGGAACAGCTGGGAGCAGGAACGGAACGATAGAGAGAAGAGAGAGCGAGAGAGTGAGAGAGGGAGGGGGAGAGAGAGGGATAGAAAGAGGGAAAGAACCTAATAAGACCAGCAGAGGGAAACGAATAGAATGGGAAGCACAGGGACAAGACAAGATAATAAATGACAAAACATGACAGTACCCCCCCCACTCACCGAGCGCCTCCTGGCGCACTCGAGGAGGAATCCTGGCGGCAACGGAGGAAATCATCAATGAGTGAACGGTCCAGCACGTCCCGAGACGGAACCCAACTCCTGTCCTCAGGACCGTAACCCTCCCAATCCACTAAGTATTGGTGACCCCGTCCCAGAGAACGCATGTCCATGATCTTATGTACCTTGTAAATAGGTGCGCTCTCGACAAGGACGGGAGGGGGGGGAGGGAAGACGAACGGGGGTGCGAAGAAAGGGCTTGACACAGGAGACATGGAAGACAGGATGGACGCGACGAAGATGTCGCGGAAGAAGCAGTCGCACAGCGACAGGATTGACGACCTGGGAGACACGGAACGGACCAATGAACCGCGGAGTCAACTTACGAGACGCTGTCGTAAGAGGAAGGTTGCGAGTGGAAAGCCACACTCTCTGGCCGCAACAATACCTTGGACTCTTAATCCTGCGTTTATTGGCGGCTCTCACAGTCTGTGCCCTGTAACGGCAAAGTGCAGACCTCACCCTCCTCCAGGTGCGCTCACAACGTTGGACAAACGCTGAGCGGAGGGAACGCTGGACTCGGCAAGCTGGGATGAGAACAGAGGAGGCTGGTAACCCAGACTACTCTGAAACGGAGATAACCCGGTAGCAGACGAAGGAAGCGAATTGTGAGCGTATTCTGCCCAGGGGAGCTGTTCTGCCCAAGACGCAGGGTTTCTGAAAGAAAGGCTGCGTAGTATGCGATCAATCGTCTGATTGGCCCTCTCTGCTTGACCGTTAGACTGGGGATGAAACCCGGAAGAGAGACTGACGGACGCACCAATCAAACGACAGAACTCCCTCCAAAACTGTGACGTGAATTGCGGGCCTCTGTCTGAAACGGCGTCTAACGGGAGGCCATGAATTCTGAATACATTCTCGATAATGATTTGTGCCGTCTCCTTAGCGGAAGGAAGTTTAGCGAGGGGAATGAAATGTGCCGCCTTAGAGAACCTATCGACAACCGTAAGAATCACAGTCTTCCCCGCAGACAAAGGCAGACCGGTAATGAAGTCTAGGGCGATGTGAGACCATGGTCGAGAAGGAATGGGGAGCGGTCTGAGACGACCGGCAGGAGGAGAGTTACCCGACTTAGTCTGCGCGCAGTCCGAACAAGCAGCCACGAAACGGCGCGTGTCACGCTCCTGAGTCGGCCACCAAAAGCGCTGGCGAATAGACGCAAGAGTGCCTCGAACACCGGGATGACCAGCTAACTTGGCAGAGTGAGCCCACTGAAGAACAGCCAGACGAGTGGAAACAGGAACGAAAAGGAGGTTACTAGGACAAGCGCGCGGCGACGCAGTGTGCGTGAGTGCTTGCTTAACCTGTCTTTCAATTCCCCAGACTGTTAACCCGACAACACGCCCATAAGGAAGAATCCCTCGGGATCAGTAGAAGCCACAGAAGAACTAAACAGACGGGATAAGGCATCAGGCTTGGTGTTCTTGCTACCCGGACGGTAAGAAATCACAAACTCGAAACGAGCGAAAAACAACGCCCAACGAGCTTGACGGGCATTAAGTCGTTTGGCAGAACGGATGTACTCAAGGTTCTTATGGTCTGTCCAAACGACAAAAGGAACGGTCGCCCTCCAACCACTGTCGCCATTCGCCTAGGGCTAAGCGGATGGCGAGCAGTTCACGGTTACCCACATCATAGTTGCGCTCAGATGGCGACAGGCGATGAGAAAAATAAGCGCAAGGATGAACCTTATCGTCAGACTGGAAGCGCTGGGATATAGAATGGCTCCCACGCCTACCTCTGAAGCGTCAACCTCGACAATGAATTGTCTAGTGACGTCAGGAGTAACGAGGATAGGAGCGGACGTAAAACGTTCTTTTAGAAGATCAAAAGCTCCCTGGGCGGAACCGGACCACTTAAAACACGTCTTGACAGAAGTAAGAGCTGTGAGAGGGGCAGCAACTTGACCGAAATTACGAATGAAACGCCGATAGAAATTAGCGAAACCTAAAAAGCGCTGCAACTCGACACGTGACCTTGGAACGGGCCAATCACTGACAGCTTGGACCTTAGCGGAATCCATCTGAATGCCTTCAGCGGAAATAACGGAACCGAGAAAAGTAACGGAGGAGACATGAAAAGAGCACTTCTCAGCCTTTACGTAGAGACAATTCTCTAAAAGGCGCTGTAGAACACGTCGAACGTGCTGAACATGAATCTCGAGTGACGGAGAAAAAATCAGGATATCGTCAAGATAGACAAAAACAAAGATGTTCAGCATGTCTCTCAGAACATCATTAACTAATGCCTGAAAAACAGCTGGCGCATTGGCGAGACCAAACGGCAGAACCCGGTACTCAAAATGCCCTAACGGAGTGTTAAACGCCGTTTTCCACTCGTCCCCCTCTCTGATGCGCACGAGATGGTAAGCGTTACGAAGGTCCAACTTAGTAAAGCACCTGGCTCCCTGCAGAATCTCGAAGGCTGATGACATAAGGGGAAGCGGATAACGATTCTTAACCGTTATGTCATTCAGCCCTCGATAATCCACGCAGGGGCGCAGAGTACCGTCCTTCTTCTTAACAAAAAAGAACCCCGCCCCGGCCGGAGAGGAAGAAGGCACTATGGTACCGGCGTCAAGAGACACAGACAAATAATCCTCGAGAGCCTTACGTTCGGGAGCCGACAGAGAGTATAGTCTACCCCGAGGAGGAGTGGTCCCCGGAAGGAGATCAATACTACAATCATACGACCGGTGAGGAGGAAGGGAGTTGGCTCGGGACCGACTGAAGACCGTGCGCAGATCATGATATTCCTCCGGCACTCCTGTCAAATCGCCAGGTTCCTCCTGAGAAGTAGGGACAGAAGAAACGGGAGGGATGGCAGACATTAAACACTTCACATGACAAGAAACGTTCCAGGATAGGATAGAATTACTAGACCAATTAATAGAAGGATTATGACATACTAGCCAGGGATGACCCAAAACAACAGGTGTAAACGGAGAACGAAAAATCAAAAAAGAAATAGTCTCACTGTGGTTACCAGATACTGTGAGGGTTAAAGGTAGTGTCTCAAATCTGACACTGGGAAGATGACTACCATCTAAGGCGAACATGGGCGTAGGCTTCTCTAACTCTCTGAAAGGAATGTCATGTTTCCGAACCCATGCTTCGTCCATGAAACAACCCTCAGCCCCAGAGTCTATCAAGGCACTACATGTAGCACCCGAACCGGTCCAGCGTAGATGGACCGACAAAGTAGTACAGGATTTTGATGGAGAGACTTGAGTAGTTGCGCTCACCTGTAGCCCTCCGCTTACAGATGAGCTCTGGCTTTTACTGGACATGAATTAACAAAATGTCCAGCAACTCCGCAATAGAGGCACAGGCGGTTGGTGATCCTCCGTTCCCTCTCCTTAGTCGAGATGCGAATCCCTCCCAGCTGCATGGGCTCAGACTCTGAGCCAGAGGAGGGAGATGGTTGCGATGCGGAGCAGGGAAACACCGTTGATGCGAGCTCTCTTCCACGAGCCCGGTGACGAAGATCTACCCGTCGTTCTATGCGGATGGCGAGAGCAATCAAAGAGTCCACATCTGAAGGAACCTCCCGGGAGAGAATCTCATCCTTAACCACTGCGTGGAGTCCCTCCAGAAAACGAGCGAGCAGCGCCGGCTCGTTCCACTCACTAGAGGCAGCAAGAGTGCGAAACTCAATAGAATAATCCGTTATGGACCGTTCACCTTGGCATAGGGAAGCCAGGGCCCTAGAAGCCTCCCTACCAAAAACTGAACGGTCAAAAACCCGAATCATCTCCTCTTTAAAGTTCTGGTATTTGTTAGAGCAATCAGCCCTTGCCTCCCAGATAGCTGTGCCCCATTCTCGAGCCCGGCCAGTAAGGAGTGAAATGACGTAAGCAACCCGAGCTCTCTCTCTAGAGTATGTGTTGGGTTGGAGAGAGAACACAATCTCACACTGCGTGAGAAAGGAGCGGCACTCAGTGGGCTGCCCGGAGTAGCAAGGTGGGTTATTAACCCTAGGTTCTGGAGGCTCGGCAGGCCAGGAAGTAACAGGTGGCACGAGACGAAGACTCTGGAACTGTCCAGAGAGGTCGGAAACCTGAGCGGCCAGGTTCTCCACGGCATGGCGAGCAGCAGACAATTCCTGCTCGTGTCTGCCGAGCATGGCTCCTTGGATCTTGACGGCAGTGTAACGAGCGTCTGAAGTCGCTGGGTCCATTCCTTGGTCGGTTCCTTCTGTCATGCAGGTGAAAGAGGACCCAAAAGCGACTTGGCGAAAACAGAGTCTTTAATCCAGTAAAGTAAATACAATCAAAAAACACAACTTTCACTCGAAATGACGAGGACAAACTGGAGACTCGATCTTGAACAGCAGGTGAACAGCAGGTTGCCTCGGGAAGGCACTTGAACCAGACAGACTCAGACACCTGCTCACCACGCAGCATCTGAGGAAAACACGACACGACAGGGCGATACACAAACACAGCACGGTGAATTCTAGACAAGGAACCGACAGGGCAGAAACGAATAACAAGGAGAGAAATAGGGACTCTAATCAGGGAAAAGGATCGGGAACAGGTGTGGGAAGACTAAATGATGATTAGGGGAATAGGAACAGCTGGGAGCAGGAACGGAACGATAGAGAGAAGAGAGAGCGAGAGAGTGAGAGAGGGAGGGGGAGAGAGAGGGATAGAAAGAGGGAAAGAACCTAATAAGACCAGCAGAGGGAAACGAATAGAATGGGAAGCACAGGGACAAGACAAGATAATAAATGACAAAACATGACACGGAGGAGGGGAACGACAGAGACGTTGGAGGGGAACGACAGAGACGTTGGAGGGGAACGACAGAGACGTTGGAGGGGAACGACAGAGGCGGAGGAGGGGAACGACAGAGACGTTGGAGGGGAACGACAGAGACGGAGGAGGGCAACGAGAGAGACGGAGGAGGGGAACAACAGAGACGTTGGAGGGGAACGACAGAGACGGAGAAGGGGAACGACAGAGACGTTGGAGGGGAACGACAGAGACGTTGGAGGGGAACGACAGAGACGGAGGAGGGGAACGATAGAGTGACGGGAGAGGGGAACGACAGAGACGTTGGAGGGGAACGACAGAGTGACGGAAGAGGGGAACAACAGAGTGACGGAGGAGGGGAACGACAGAGACGTTGGAGGGGAACGACAGAGACGTTGGAGGGGAACGACAGAGGCGGAGGAGGGGAACGACAGAGACGTTGGAGGGGAACGACAGAGACGGAGGAGGGGAACGAGAGAGACAGAGGAGGGGAACAACAGAGACGTTGGAGGGGAACGACAGAGACGGAGAAGGGGAACGACAGAGACGTTGGAGGGGAACGACAGAGACGTTGGAGGGGAACGACAGAGTGACGGAGGAGGGGAACGACAGAGTGACGGAAGAGGGGAACGACAGAGACGTTGGAGGCGAACAACAGATTGACGGAAGAGGGGAACGACAGAGTGATGGAGGAGGGGAACGACAGAGTGACGGAGTAGGGGAACGACAGAGTGACGGAGGAGGGGAACGACAGCGTGACGGAGGAGGGGAACGACAGAGTGACGGAAGAGGGGAACGACAGAGTGACGGAGTAGGGGAACGACAGAGACATTGGAGGGGAACGACAGAGTGACGGAGGAGGGGAACGACAGAGTGACGGAAGAGGGGAACGACAGAGTGACGGAGTAGGGGAACGACAGAGTGACGGAGGAGGGGAACAACAGAGACGTTGGAAGGGAACAACAGAGACGGAGGAGGGGAACGAGAGAGACGGAGGAGGGGAACGAGAGAGACGGAGGAGGGGAACGAGAGAGACGGAGGAGGGGAACGACAGAGATGTTGGAGGGGAATGTCAGAGTGATGGAGGAGGGGAACGACAGAGTGACGGAAGAGGGGAACGACAGAGTGATGGAAGAGGGGAACGACAGAGTGACGGAAGAGGGGAACGACAGAGTGACGGAAGAGGGGAACGACAGAGACGTTGGAGGGGAACGACAGAGACGGAGGAGGGGAACGACAGAGACGTTGGAGGGGAACGACAGAGACGTTGGAGGGGAACGACAGAGACGTTGGAGGGGAAAGACAGAGACGTTGGAGGGGAACGACAGAGACGTTGGAGGGGAACGACAGAGTGACGGAGGAGGGGAACGACAGAGTGACGGAGGAGGGGAACGACAGAGTGACGGAGTAGGGGAACGACAGAGTGACGGAGGAGGGGAACGACAGAGACGTTGGAGGGGAACGACAGAGACGTTGGAGGGGAACGACAGAGTGACGGAGGAGGGGAACGACAGAGTGACGGAGGAGGGGAACGACAGAGTGACGGAAGAGGGGAACGACAGAGACGTTGGAGGGGAACGACAGAGACGGAGGAGGGGAACGACAGAGACGTTGGAGGGGAACGACAGAGACGTTGGAGGGGAACGACAGAGTGACGGAAGAGGGGAACAACAGAGACGTTGGAGGGGAACGACAGAGTGACGGAGTAGGGGAACGAGAGAGACGGAGACGGGGAACGACAGAGACGTTGGAGGGGAACAACAGAGACGTTGGAGGGGAACGACAGAGTGACGAAAGAGGGGAACGACAGAGACGTTGGAGGGGAACGACAGAGACGGAGGAGGGGAACGACAGAGACGTTGGAGGGGAACGACAGAGACGTTGGAGGGGAACGACAGAGAGTGACGGAAGAGGGGAACAACAGAGACGTTGGAGGGGAACGAGAGAGACGGCGAAAAGGGGAACGACAGAGACGTTGGAGGGGAACAACAGAGACGTTGGAGGGGAACGACAGAGTGACGAAAGAGGGGAACGACAGAGACGTTGGAGGGGAACAACAGAGACGTTGGAGGGGAACGACAGAGTGACGGAAGAGGGGAACAACAGAGTGACGGAAGAGGGGAACAACAGAGTGACGAAAGAGGGGAACGACAGAGTGACGGAAGAGGGGAACGACAGAGTGACGGAAGAGGGAACAACAGAGTGACGGAAGAGGGGAACGACAGAGTGACGGAAGAGGGGAACAACAGAGTGACGAAAGAGGGGAACAACAGAGTGACGGAAGGGGAACGACAGAGTGACGAAAGAGGGGAACAACAGAGTGACGGAAGAGGGGAACAACAGAGTGACGGAAGAGGGGAACAACAGAGTGACGGAAGAGGGGAACGACAGAGTGACGGAAGAGGGGAACGACAGAGTGACGGAAGAGGGGAACAACAGAGACGTTGGAGGGGAACGACAGAGTGACGGAAGAGGGGAACGACAGAGACGTTGGAGGGGAACGACAGAGTGACGGAAGAGGGGAACGACAGAGACGTTGGAGGGGAAAGACAGAGACGTTGGAGGGGAAAGACAGAGACGTTGGAGGGCAAAGACAGAGACGGAGGAGGGGAACGACAGAGACGTTGGAGGGGAACGACAGAGACGTTGGAGGGGAACGACAGAGACGTTGGAGGGGAACGACAGAGACGTTGGAGGGGAACGACATAGACGTTGGAGGGGAACGACAGAGTGACGGAAGAGGGGCACGACAGATATGTTGGAGGGGAAAGACAGAGACGGAGCAGGGGAACGACAGAGTGACGGAAGAGGGGAACGACAGAGACGTTGGAGGGGAACGACAGAGACGTTGGAGGGGAACGACAGAGTGACGGAAGAGGGGGACGACAGAGTGACGGAAGAGGGGAACGACAGAGACGTTGGAGGGGAACGACAGAGTGACGGAGGAGGGGAACGACAGAGTGACGGAAGAGGGGAACGACAGAGACGTTGGAGGGGAACGACAGAGTGACGGAGGAGGGGATCGACAGAGTGACGGAGGAGGGGAACGATAGAGTTACGGAAGAGGGGAACGACAGAGACGTTGGAGGCGAACAACAGATTGACGGAAGAGGGGAACGACAGAGTGACGGAGGAGGGGAACGACAGAGTGACGGAGTAGGGGAACGACAGAGTGACGGAGGAGGGGAACGACAGAGTGACGGAGGAGGGTAACGACAGAGTGACGGAAGAGGGGAACGACAGAGTGACGGAAGAGGGGAACGACAGAGACGTTGGAGGGGAACGACAGAGTGACGGAGGAGGGGAACGACAGAGTGACGGAAGAGGGGAACGACAGAGTGACGGAGTAGGGGAACGACAGAGTGACGGAGGAGGGGAACGACAGAGACGTTGGAGGGGAACGACAGAGTGACAGAAGAGGGGAACGACAGAGTGACGGAGGAGGGGAACGACAGAGTGACGGAGTAGGGGAACGGCAGAGTGACGGAGGAGGGGAATGACAGAGACGTTGGAGGGAACGACAGAGTGACGGAAGAGGGGAACGACAGAGGCGGAGGAGGGGAACGACAGAGACGTTGGAGGGGAACGACAGAGACGGAGGAGGGCAACGAGAGAGACGGAGGAGGGGAACAACAGAGACGTTGGAGGGGAACGACAGAGACGGAGAAGGGGAACGACAGAGACGTTGGAGGGGAACGACAGAGACGTTGGAGGGGAACGACAGAGACGGAGGAGGGGAACGATAGAGTGACGGGAGAGGGGAACGACAGAGACGGAGAAGGGGAACGACAGAGACGTTGGAGGGGAACGACAGAGGCGGAGGAGGGGAACGACAGAGACGTTGGAGGGGAACGACAGAGACGGAGGAGGGGAACGAGAGAGACAGAGGAGGGGAACAACAGAGACGTTGGAGGGGAACGACAGAGACGGAGAAGGGGAACGACAGAGACGTTGGAGGGGAACGACAGAGACGTTGGAGGGGAACGACAGAGTGACGGAGGAGGGGAACGACAGAGTGACGGAAGAGGGGAACGACAGAGACATTGGAGGCGAACAACAGATTGACGGAAGAGGGGAACGACAGAGTGATGGAGGAGGGGAACGACAGAGTGACGGAGTAGGGGAACGACAGAGTGACGGAGGAGGGGAACGACAGCGTGACGGAGGAGGGGAACGACAGAGTGACGGAAGAGGGGAACGACAGAGTGACGGAGTAGGGGAACGACAGAGACATTGGAGGGGAACGACAGAGTGACGGAGGAGGGGAACGACAGAGTGACGGAAGAGGGGAACGACAGAGTGACGGAGTAGGGGAACGACAGAGTGACGGAGGAGGGGAACAACAGAGACGTTGGAAGGGAACGACAGAGACGGAGGAGGGGAACGAGAGAGACGGAGGAGGGGAACGAGAGAGACGGAGGAGGGGAACGAGAGAGACGGAGGAGGGGAACGACAGAGACGTTGGAGGGGAATGTCAGAGTGATGGAGGAGGGGAACGACAGAGTGACGGAAGAGGGGAACGACAGAGTGATGGAAGAGGGGAACGACAGAGTGACGGAAGAGGGGAACGAAAGAGTGACAGAGGAGGGAACGACAGAGTGACGGAAGAGGGGAACGACAGAGACGTTGGAGGGGAACGACAGAGACGGAGGAGGGGAACGACAGAGACGTTGGAGGGGAACGACAGAGACGTTGGAGGGGGGAACGACAGAGACGTTGGAGGGGAAAGACAGAGACGTTGGAGGGGAACGACAGAGACGTTGGAGGGGAACGACAGAGTGACGGAGGAGGGGAACGACAGAGTGACGGAGGAGGGGAACGACAGAGTGACGGAGTAGGGGAACGACAGAGTGACGGAGGAGGGGAACGACAGAGACGTTGGAGGGGAACGACAGAGACGTTGGAGGGGAACGACAGAGTGACGGAGGAGGGGAACGACAGAGTGACGGAGGAGGGGAACGACAGAGTGACGGAAGAGGGGAACGACAGAGACGTTGGAGGGGAACGACAGAGACGGAGGAGGGGAACGACAGAGACGTTGGAGGGGAACGACAGAGACGTTGGAGGGGAACGACAGAGTGACGGAAGAGGGGAACAACAGAGACGTTGGAGGGGAACGACAGAGTGACGGAGTAGGGGAACGAGAGAGACGGAGACGGGGAACGACAGAGACGTTGGAGGGGAACAACAGAGACGTTGGAGGGGAACGACAGAGTGACGAAAGAGGGGAACGACAGAGACGTTGGAGGGGAACGACAGAGACGGAGGAGGGGAACGACAGAGACGTTGGAGGGGAACGACAGAGACGTTGGAGGGGAACGACAGAGTGACGGAAGAGGGGAACAACAGAGACGTTGGAGGGGAACGAGAGAGACGGAGAAGGGGAACGACAGAGACGTTGGAGGGGAACAACAGAGACGTTGGAGGGGAACGACAGAGTGACGAAAGAGGGGAACGACAGAGACGTTGGAGGGGAACAACAGAGACGTTGGAGGGGAACGACAGAGTGACGGAAGAGGGGAACAACAGAGTGACGGAAGAGGGGAACAACAGAGTGACGAAAGAGGGGAACGACAGAGACATTGGAGGGGAACGACAGAGTGACGGAGGAGGGGAACGACAGAGACATTGGAGGGGAACGACAGAGTGACGGAGGAGGGGAACGACAGAGTGACGGAAGAGGGGAACGACAGAGTGACGGAGTAGGGGAACGACAGAGTGACGGAGGAGGGGAACAACAGAGACGTTGGAAGGGAACGACAGAGACGGAGGAGGGGAACGAGAGAGACGGAGGAGGGGAACGAGAGAGACGGAGGAGGGGAACGAGAGAGACGGAGGAGGGGAACGACAGAGTGACGGAGGAGGGTAACGACAGAGTGACGGAAGAGGGGAACGACAGAGTGACGGAAGAGGGGAACGACAGAGACGTTGGAGGGGAACGACAGAGTGACGGAGGAGGGGAACGACAGAGTGACGGAAGAGGGGAACGACAGAGTGACGGAGTAGGGGAACGACAGAGTGACGGAGGAGGGGAACGACAGAGACGTTGGAGGGGAACGACAGAGTGACAGAAGAGGGGAACGACAGAGTGACGGAGGAGGGGAACGACAGAGTGACGGAGTAGGGGAACGGCAGAGTGACGGAGGAGGGGAATGACAGAGACGTTGGAGGGGAACGACAGAGTGACGGAAGAGGGGAACGACAGAGGCGGAGGAGGGGAACGACAGAGACGTTGGAGGGGAACGACAGAGACGGAGGAGGGCAACGAGAGAGACGGAGGAGGGGAACAACAGAGACGTTGGAGGGGAACGACAGAGACGGAGAAGGGGAACGACAGAGACGTTGGAGGGGAACGACAGAGACGTTGGAGGGGAACGACAGAGACGGAGGAGGGGAACGATAGAGTGACGGGAGAGGGGAACGACAGAGACGGAGAAGGGGAACGACAGAGACGTTGGAGGGGAACGACAGAGGCGGAGGAGGGGAACGACAGAGACGTTGGAGGGGAACGACAGAGACGGAGGAGGGGAACGAGAGAGACAGAGGAGGGGAACAACAGAGACGTTGGAGGGGAACGACAGAGACGGAGAAGGGGAACGACAGAGACGTTGGAGGGGAACGACAGAGACGTTGGAGGGGAACGACAGAGTGACGGAGGAGGGGAACGACAGAGTGACGGAAGAGGGGAACGACAGAGACATTGGAGGCGAACAACAGATTGACGGAAGAGGGGAACGACAGAGTGATGGAGGAGGGGAACGACAGAGTGACGGAGTAGGGGAACGACAGAGTGACGGAGGAGGGGAACGACAGCGTGACGGAGGAGGGGAACGACAGAGTGACGGAAGAGGGGAACGACAGAGTGACGGAGTAGGGGAACGACAGAGACATTGGAGGGGAACGACAGAGTGACGGAGGAGGGGAACGACAGAGTGACGGAAGAGGGGAACGACAGAGTGACGGAGTAGGGGAACGACAGAGTGACGGAGGAGGGGAACAACAGAGACGTTGGAAGGGAACGACAGAGACGGAGGAGGGGAACGAGAGAGACGGAGGAGGGGAACGAGAGAGACGGAGGAGGGGAACGAGAGAGACGGAGGAGGGGAACGACAGAGACGTTGGAGGGGAATGTCAGAGTGATGGAGGAGGGGAACGACAGAGTGACGGAAGAGGGGAACGACAGAGTGATGGAAGAGGGGAACGACAGAGTGACGGAAGAGGGGAACGAAAGAGTGACAGAGGAGGGGAACGACAGAGTGACGGAAGAGGGGAACGACAGAGACGTTGGAGGGGAACGACAGAGACGGAGGAGGGGAACGACAGAGACGTTGGAGGGGAACGACAGAGACGTTGGAGGGGAACGACAGAGACGTTGGAGGGGAAAGACAGAGACGTTGGAGGGGAACGACAGAGACGTTGGAGGGGAACGACAGAGTGACGGAGGAGGGGAACGACAGAGTGACGGAGGAGGGGAACGACAGAGTGACGGAGTAGGGGAACGACAGAGTGACGGAGGAGGGGAACGACAGAGACGTTGGAGGGGAACGACAGAGACGTTGGAGGGGAACGACAGAGTGACGGAGGAGGGGAACGACAGAGTGACGGAGGAGGGGAACGACAGAGTGACGGAAGAGGGGAACGACAGAGACGTTGGAGGGGAACGACAGAGACGGAGGAGGGGAACGACAGAGACGTTGGAGGGGAACGACAGAGACGTTGGAGGGGAACGACAGAGTGACGGAAGAGGGGAACAACAGAGACGTTGGAGGGGAACGACAGAGTGACGGAGTAGGGGAACGAGAGAGACGGAGACGGGGAACGACAGAGACGTTGGAGGGGAACAACAGAGACGTTGGAGGGGAACGACAGAGTGACGAAAGAGGGGAACGACAGAGACGTTGGAGGGGAACGACAGAGACGGAGGAGGGGAACGACAGAGACGTTGGAGGGGAACGACAGAGACGTTGGAGGGGAACGACAGAGTGACGGAAGAGGGGAACAACAGAGACGTTGGAGGGGAACGAGAGAGACGGAGAAGGGGAACGACAGAGACGTTGGAGGGGAACAACAGAGACGTTGGAGGGGAACGACAGAGTGACGAAAGAGGGGAACGACAGAGACGTTGGAGGGGAACAACAGAGACGTTGGAGGGGAACGACAGAGTGACGGAAGAGGGGAACAACAGAGTGACGGAAGAGGGGAACAACAGAGTGACGAAAGAGGGGAACGACAGAGACATTGGAGGGGAACGACAGAGTGACGGAGGAGGGGAACGACAGAGACATTGGAGGGGAACGACAGAGTGACGGAGGAGGGGAACGACAGAGTGACGGAAGAGGGGAACGACAGAGTGACGGAGAGGGGAACGACAGAGTGACGGAGGAGGGGAACAACAGAGACGTTGGAAGGGAACGACAGAGACGGAGGAGGGGAACGACAGAGACGGAGGAGGGGAACGAGAGAGACGGAGGAGGGGAACGAGAGAGACGGGGAGGGGAACGACAGACGTTGAGGGGAATGTCAGAGTGGGAACGACAGAGTGACGGAAGAGGGGAACGACAGAGTGATGGAAGAGGGGAACGACAGAGTGACGGAAGAGGGGAACGACAGAGTGACGGAAGAGGGGAACGACAGAGTGACGGAAGAGGGGAACAACAGAGACGTTGGAGGGGAACGACAGAGTGACGGAAGAGGGGAACGACAGAGACGTTGGAGGGGAACGACAGAGTGACGGAAGAGGGGAACGACAGAGACGTTGGAGGGGAAAGACAGAGACGTTGGAGGGGAAAGACAGAGACGTTGGAGGGCAAAGACAGAGACGGAGGAGGGGAACGACAGAGACGTTGGAGGGGAACGACAGAGACGTTGGAGGGGAACGACAGAGACGTTGGAGGGGAACGACAGAGACGTTGGAGGGGAACGACATAGACGTTGGAGGGGAACGACAGAGTGACGGAAGAGGGGCACGACAGAGATGTTGGAGGGGAAAGACAGAGACGGAGCAGGGGAACGACAGAGTGACGGAAGAGGGGAACGACAGAGACGTTGGAGGGGAACGACAGAGACGTTGGAGGGGAACGACAGAGTGACGGAAGAGGGGGACGACAGAGTGACGGAAGAGGGGAACGACAGAGACGTTGGAGGGGAACGACAGAGTGACGGAGGAGGGGAACGACAGAGTGACGGAAGAGGGGAACGACAGAGACGTTGGAGGGGAACGACAGAGTGACGGAGGAGGGGATCGACAGAGTGACGGAGGAGGGGAACGATAGAGTTACGGAAGAGGGGAACGACAGAGACGTTGGAGGCGAACAACAGATTGACGGAAGAGGGGAACGACAGAGTGACGGAGGAGGGGAACGACAGAGTGACGGAGTAGGGGAACGACAGAGTGACGGAGGAGGGGAACGACAGAGTGACGGAGGAGGGTAACGACAGAGTGACGGAAGAGGGGAACGACAGAGTGACGGAAGAGGGGAACGACAGAGACGTTGGAGGGGAACGACAGAGTGACGGAGGAGGGGAACGACAGAGTGACGGAAGAGGGGAACGACAGAGTGACGGAGTAGGGGAACGACAGAGTGACGGAGGAGGGGAACGACAGAGACGTTGGAGGGGAACGACAGAGTGACAGAAGAGGGGAACGACAGAGTGACGGAGGAGGGGAACGACAGAGTGACGGAGTAGGGGAACGACAGAGTGACGGAGGAGGGGAATGACAGAGACGTTGGAGGGGAACGACAGAGTGACGGAAGAGGGGAACGACAGAGACGTTGGAGGGGAACGACAGAGGCGGAGGAGGGGAACGACAGAGACGTTGGAGGGGAACGACAGAGACGGAGGAGGGCAACGAGAGAGACGGAGGAGGGGAACAACAGAGACGTTGGAGGGGAACGACAGAGACGGAGAAGGGGAACGACAGAGACGTTGGAGGGGAACGACAGAGACGTTGGAGGGGAACGACAGAGACGGAGGAGGGGAACGATAGAGTGACGGGAGAGGGGAACGACAGAGACGGAGAAGGGGAACGACAGAGACGTTGGAGGGGAACGACAGAGGCGGAGGAGGGGAACGACAGAGACGTTGGAGGGGAACGACAGAGACGGAGGAGGGGAACGAGAGAGACAGAGGAGGGGAACAACAGAGACGTTGGAGGGGAACGACAGAGACGGAGAAGGGGAACGACAGAGACGTTGGAGGGGAACGACAGAGACGTTGGAGGGGAACGACAGAGTGACGGAGGAGGGGAACGACAGAGTGACGGAAGAGGGGAACGACAGAGACATTGGAGGCGAACAACAGATTGACGGAAGAGGGGAACGACAGAGTGATGGAGGAGGGGAACGACAGAGTGACGGAGTAGGGGAACGACAGAGTGACGGAGGAGGGGAACGACAGCGTGACGGAGGAGGGGAACGACAGAGTGACGGAAGAGGGGAACGACAGAGTGACGGAGTAGGGGAACGACAGAGACATTGGAGGGGAACGACAGAGTGACGGAGGAGGGGAACGACAGAGTGACGGAAGAGGGGAACGACAGAGTGACGGAGTAGGGGAACGACAGAGTGACGGAGGAGGGGAACAACAGAGACGTTGGAAGGGAACGACAGAGACGGAGGAGGGGAACGAGAGAGACGGAGGAGGGGAACGAGAGAGACGGAGGAGGGGAACGAGAGAGACGGAGGAGGGGAACGACAGAGACGTTGGAGGGGAATGTCAGAGTGATGGAGGAGGGGAACGACAGAGTGACGGAAGAGGGGAACGACAGAGTGATGGAAGAGGGGAACGACAGAGTGACGGAAGAGGGGAACGAAAGAGTGACAGAGGAGGGGAACGACAGAGTGACGGAAGAGGGGAACGACAGAGACGTTGGAGGGGGAACGACAGAGACGGAGGAGGGGAACGACAGAGACGTTGGAGGGGAACGACAGAGACGTTGGAGGGGAACGACAGAGACGTTGGAGGGGAAAGACAGAGACGTTGGAGGGGAACGACAGAGACGTTGGAGGGGAACGACAGAGTGACGGAGGAGGGGAACGACAGAGTGACGGAGGAGGGGAACGACAGAGTGACGGAGTAGGGGAACGACAGAGTGACGGAGGAGGGGAACGACAGAGACGTTGGAGGGGAACGACAGAGACGTTGGAGGGGAACGACAGAGTGACGGAGGAGGGGAACGACAGAGTGACGGAGGAGGGGAACGACAGAGTGACGGAAGAGGGGAACGACAGAGACGTTGGAGGGGAACGACAGAGACGGAGGAGGGGAACGACAGAGACGTTGGAGGGGAACGACAGAGACGTTGGAGGGGAACGACAGAGTGACGGAAGAGGGGAACAACAGAGACGTTGGAGGGGAACGACAGAGTGACGGAGTAGGGGAACGAGAGAGACGAGAGACGGGGAACGACAGAGACGTTGGAGGGGAACAACAGAGACGTTGGAGGGGAACGACAGAGTGACGAAAGAGGGGAACGACAGAGACGTTGGAGGGGAACGACAGAGACGGAGGAGGGGAACGACAGAGACGTTGGAGGGGAACGACAGAGACGTTGGAGGGGAACGACAGAGTGACGGGAAGAGGGGAACAACAGAGACGTTGGAGGGGAACGAGAGAGACGGAGAAGGGGAACGACAGAGACGTTGGAGGGGAACAACAGAGACGTTGGAGGGGAACGACAGAGTGACGAAAGAGGGGAACGACAGAGACGTTGGAGGGGAACAACAGAGACGTTGGAGGGGAACGACAGAGTGACGGAAGAGGGGAACAACAGAGTGACGGAAGAGGGGAACAACAGAGTGACGAAAGAGGGGAACGACAGAGACATTGGAGGGGAACGACAGAGTGACGGAGGAGGGGAACGACAGAGACATTGGAGGGGAACGACAGAGTGACGGAGGAGGGGAACGACAGAGTGACGGAAGAGGGGAACGACAGAGTGACGGAGTAGGGGAACGACAGAGTGACGGAGGAGGGGAACAACAGAGACGTTGGAAGGGAACGACAGAGACGGAGGAGGGGAACGAGAGAGACGGAGGAGGGGAACGAGAGAGACGGAGGAGGGGAACGAGAGAGACGGAGGAGGGGAACGACAGAGACGTTGCAGGGGAATGTCAGAGTGATGGAGGAGGGGAACGACAGAGTGACGGAAGAGGGGAACGACAGAGTGATGGAAGAGGGGAACGACAGAGTGACGGAAGAGGGGAACGAAAGAG
Source organism: Oncorhynchus gorbuscha (assembly GCF_021184085.1). Taxonomy (NCBI): domain Eukaryota; kingdom Metazoa; phylum Chordata; class Actinopteri; order Salmoniformes; family Salmonidae; genus Oncorhynchus; species Oncorhynchus gorbuscha. The sequence continues at coordinate 38,228,351 of NC_060194.1, read as the reverse complement.
TGACAGAGGAGGGGAACGACAGAGTGACGGAAGAGGGGAACGACAGAGACGTTGGAGGGGAACGACAGAGACGGAGGAGGGGAACGACAGAGACGTTGGAGGGGAACGACAGAGACGTTGGAGGGGAACGACAGAGACGTTGGAGGGGAAAGACAGAGACGTTGGAGGGGAACGACAGAGACGTTGGAGGGGAACGACAGAGTGACGGAGGAGGGGAACGACAGAGTGACGGAGGAGGGGAACGACAGAGTGACGGAGTAGGGGAACGACAGAGTGACGGAGGAGGGGAACGACAGAGACGTTGGAGGGGAACGACAGAGACGTTGGAGGGGAACGACAGAGTGACGGAGGAGGGGAACGACAGAGTGACGGAGGAGGGGAACGACAGAGTGACGGAAGAGGGGAACGACAGAGACGTTGGAGGGGAACGACAGAGACGGAGGAGGGGAACGACAGAGACGTTGGAGGGGAACGACAGAGTGACGGAAGAGGGGAACAACAGAGACGTTGGAGGGGAACGACAGAGTGACGGAGTAGGGGAACGAGAGAGACGGAGACGGGGAACGACAGAGACGTTGGAGGGGAACAACAGAGACGTTGGAGGGGAACGACAGAGTGACGAAAGAGGGGAACGACAGAGACGTTGGAGGGGAACGACAGAGACGGAGGAGGGGAACGACAGAGACGTTGGAGGGGAACGACAGAGACGTTGGAGGGGAACGACAGAGTGACGGAAGAGGGGAACAACAGAGACGTTGGAGGGGAACGAGAGAGACGGAGAAGGGGAACGACAGAGACGTTGGAGGGGAACAACAGAGACGTTGGAGGGGAACGACAGAGTGACGAAAGAGGGGAACGACAGAGACGTTGGAGGGGAACAACAGAGACGTTGGAGGGGAAACGACAGAGTGACGGAAGAGGGGAACAACAGAGTGACGGAAGAGGGGAACAACAGAGTGACGAAAGAGGGGAACGACAGAGTGACGGAAGAGAGGAACGACAGAGTGACGGAAGAGGGGAACAACAGAGTGACGGAAGAGGGGAACGACAGAGTGACGGAAGAGGGGAACAACAGAGTGACGAAAGAGGGGAACAACAGAGTGACGGAGGAGGGGAACGACAGAGTGACGGAAGAGGGGAACAACAGAGTGACGGAAGAGGGGAACAACAGAGTGACGGAAGAGGGGAACAACAGAGTGACGGAAGAGGGGAACGACAGAGTGACGGAAGAGGGGAACGACAGAGTGACGGAAGAGGGGAACAACAGAGACGTTGGAGGGGAACGACAGAGTGACGGAAGAGGGGAACGACAGAGACGTTGGAGGGGAACGACAGAGTGACGGAAGAGGGGAACGACAGAGACGTTGGAGGGGAAAGACAGAGACGTTGGAGGGGAAAGACAGAGACGTTGGAGGGCAAAGACAGAGACGGAGGAGGGGAACGACAGAGACGTTGGAGGGGAACGACAGAGACGTTGGAGGGGAACGACAGAGACGTTGGAGGGGAACGACAGAGACGTTGGAGGGGAACGACATAGACGTTGGAGGGGAACGACAGAGTGACGGAAGAGGGGCACGACAGAGATGTTGGAGGGGAAAGACAAAGACGGAGCAGGGGAACGACAGAGTGACGGAAGAGGGGAACGACAGAGACGTTGGAGGGGAACGACAGAGACGTTGGAGGGGAACGACAGAGTGACGGAAGAGGGGGACGACAGAGTGACGGAAGAGGGGAACGACAGAGACGTTGGAGGGGAACGACAGAGTGACGGAGGAGGGGAACGACAGAGTGACGGAAGAGGGGAACGACAGAGACGTTGGAGGGGAACGACAGAGTGACGGAGGAGGGGATCGACAGAGTGACGGAGGAGGGGAACGATAGAGTTACGGAAGAGGGGAACGACAGAGACGTTGGAGGCGAACAACAGATTGACGGAAGAGGGGAACGACAGAGTGACGGAGGAGGGGAACGACAGAGTGACGGAGTAGGGGAACGACAGAGTGACGGAGGAGGGGAACGACAGAGTGACGGAGGAGGGTAACGACAGAGTGACGGAAGAGGGGAACGACAGAGTGACGGAAGAGGGGAACGACAGAGACGTTGGAGGGGAACGACAGAGTGACGGAGGAGGGGAACGACAGAGTGACGGAAGAGGGGAACGACAGAGTGACGGAGTAGGGGAACGACAGAGTGACGGAGGAGGGGAACGACAGAGACGTTGGAGGGGAACGACAGAGTGACAGAAGAGGGGAACGACAGAGTGACGGAGGAGGGGAACGACAGAGTGACGGAGTAGGGGAACGACAGAGTGACGGAGGAGGGGAATGACAGAGACGTTGGAGGGGAACGACAGAGTGACGGAAGAGGGGAATGACAGAGATGTTGGAGGGGAACGACAGAGTGACGGAAGAGGGGAACGACAGAGTGACGGAGGAGGGGAACGACAGAGTGACGGAGTAGGGGAACGACAGAGTGACGGAGGAGGGGAACGACAGCGTGACGGAGGAGGGTAACGACAGAGTGACGGAAGAGGGGAACGACAGAGTGACGGAGTAGGGGAACGACAGAGACATTGGAGGGGAACGACAGAGTGACGGAGGAGGGGAACGACAGAGTGACGGAAGAGGGGAACGACAGAGTGACGGAGTAGGGGAACGACAGAGTGACGGAGGAGGGGAACGACAGAGACGTTGGAGGGGAACGACAGAGTGACAGAAGAGGGGAACGACAGAGTGACGGAGGAGGGGAACGACAGAGTGACGGAGTAGGGGAACGGCAGAGTGACGGAGGAGGGGAATGACAGAGACGTTGGAGGGGAACGACAGAGTGACGGAAGAGGGGAACGACAGAGACGTTGGAGGGGAACGACAGAGGCGGAGGAGGGGAACGACAGAGACGTTGGAGGGGAACGACAGAGACGGAGGAGGGCAACGAGAGAGACGGAGGAGGGGAACAACAGAGACGTTGGAGGGGAACGACAGAGACGGAGAAGGGGAACGACAGAGACGTTGGAGGGGAACGACAGAGACGTTGGAGGGGAACGACAGAGACGGAGGAGGGGAACGATAGAGTGACGGGAGAGGGGAACGACAGAGACGGAGAGGGGAACGACAGAGACGTTGGAGGGGAACGACAGAGGCGGAGGAGGGGAACGACAGAGACGTTGGAGGGGAACGACAGAGACGGAGGAGGGGAACGAGAGAGACAGAGGAGGGGAACAACAGAGACGTTGGAGGGGAACGACAGAGACGGAGAAGGGGAACGACAGAGACGTTGGAGGGGAACGACAGAGACGTTGGAGGGGAACGACAGAGTGACGGAGGAGGGGAACGACAGAGTGACGGAAGAGGGGAACGACAGAGACATTGGAGGCGAACAACAGATTGACGGAAGAGGGGAACGACAGAGTGATGGAGGAGGGGAACGACAGAGTGACGGAGTAGGGGAACGACAGAGTGACGGAGGAGGGGAACGACAGCGTGACGGAGGAGGGGAACGACAGAGTGACGGAAGAGGGGAACGACAGAGTGACGGAGTAGGGGAACGACAGAGACATTGGAGGGGAACGACAGAGTGACGGAGGAGGGGAACGACAGAGTGACGGAAGAGGGGAACGACAGAGTGACGGAGTAGGGGAACGACAGAGTGACGGAGGAGGGGAACAACAGAGACGTTGGAAGGGAACGACAGAGACGGAGGAGGGGAACGAGAGAGACGGAGGAGGGGAACGAGAGAGACGGAGGAGGGGAACGAGAGAGACGGAGGAGGGGAACGACAGAGACGTTGGAGGGGAATGTCAGAGTGATGGAGGAGGGGAACGACAGAGTGACGGAAGAGGGGAACGACAGAGTGATGGAAGAGGGGAACGACAGAGTGACGGAAGAGGGGAACGAAAGAGTGACAGAGGAGGGGAACGACAGAGTGACGGAAGAGGGGAACGACAGAGACGTTGGAGGGGAACGACAGAGACGGAGGAGGGGAACGACAGAGACGTTGGAGGGGAACGACAGAGACGTTGGAGGGGAACGACAGAGACGTTGGAGGGGAAAGACAGAGACGTTGGAGGGGAACGACAGAGACGTTGGAGGGGAACGACAGAGTGACGGAGGAGGGGAACGACAGAGTGACGGAGGAGGGGAACGACAGAGTGACGGAGTAGGGGAACGACAGAGTGACGGAGGAGGGGAACGACAGAGACGTTGGAGGGGAACGACAGAGACGTTGGAGGGGAACGACAGAGTGACGGAGGAGGGGAACGACAGAGTGACGGAGGAGGGGAACGACAGAGTGACGGAAGAGGGGAACGACAGAGACGTTGGAGGGGAACGACAGAGACGGAGGAGGGGAACGACAGAGACGTTGGAGGGAACGACAGAGACGTTGGAGGGGAACGACAGAGTGACGGAAGAGGGGAACAACAGAGACGTTGGAGGGGAACGACAGAGTGACGGAGTAGGGGAACGAGAGAGACGGAGACGGGGAACGACAGAGACGTTGGAGGGGAACAACAGAGACGTTGGAGGGGAACGACAGAGTGGACGAAGAGGGGAACGACAGAGACGTTGGAGGGGAACGACAGAGACGGAGGAGGGGAACGACAGAGACGTTGGAGGGGAACGACAGAGACGTTGGAGGGGAACGACAGAGTGACGGAAGAGGGGAACAACAGAGACGTTGGAGGGGAACGAGAGAGACGGAGAAGGGGAACGACAGAGACGTTGGAGGGGAACAACAGAGACGTTGGAGGGGAACGACAGAGTGACGAAGAGGGGAACGACAGAGACGTTGGAGGGGAACAACAGAGACGTTGGAGGGGAACGACAGAGTGACGGAAGAGGGGAACAACAGAGTGACGGAAGAGGGGAACAACAGAGTGACGAAAGAGGGGAACGACAGAGACATTGGAGGGGAACGACAGAGTGACGGAGGAGGGGAACGACAGAGACATTGGAGGGGAACGACAGAGTGACGGAGGAGGGGAACGACAGAGTGACGGAAGAGGGGAACGACAGAGTGACGGAGTAGGGGAACGACAGAGTGACGGAGGAGGGGAACAACAGAGACGTTGGAAGGGAACGACAGAGACGGAGGAGGGGAACGAGAGAGACGGAGGAGGGGAACGACAGAGACGTTGCAGGGGAATGTCAGAGTGATGGAGGAGGGGAACGACAGAGTGACGGAAGAGGGGAACGACAGAGTGATGGAAGAGGGGAACGACAGAGTGACGGAAGAGGGGAACGAAAGAGTGACAGAGAGGGGAACGACAGAGTGACGGAAGAGGGGAACGACAGAGACGTTGGAGGGGAACGACAGAGACGGAGGAGGGGAACGACAGAGACGTTGGAGGGGAACGACAGAGACGTTGGAGGGGAACGACAGAGACGTTGGAGGGGAAAGACAGAGACGTTGGAGGGGAACGACAGAGACGTTGGAGGGGAACGACAGAGTGACGGAGGAGGGGAACGACAGAGTGACGGAGGAGGGGAACGACAGAGTGACGGAGTAGGGGAACGACAGAGTGACGGAGGAGGGGAACGACAGAGACGTTGGAGGGGAACGACAGAGACGTTGGAGGGGAACGACAGAGTGACGGAGGAGGGGAACGACAGAGTGACGGAGGAGGGGAACGACAGAGTGACGGAAGAGGGGAACGACAGAGACGTTGGAGGGGAACGACAGAGACGGAGGAGGGGAACGACAGAGACGTTGGAGGGGAACGACAGAGTGACGGAAGAGGGGAACAACAGAGACGTTGGAGGGGAACGACAGAGTGACGGAGTAGGGGAACGAGAGAGACGGAGACGGGGAACGACAGAGACGTTGGAGGGGAACAACAGAGACGTTGGAGGGGAACGACAGAGTGACGAAAGAGGGGAACGACAGAGACGTTGGAGGGGAACGACAGAGACGGAGGAGGGGAACGACAGAGACGTTGGAGGGGAACGACAGAGACGTTGGAGGGGAACGACAGAGTGACGGAAGAGGGGAACAACAGAGACGTTGGAGGGGAACGAGAGAGACGGAGAAGGGGAACGACAGAGACGTTGGAGGGGAACAACAGAGACGTTGGAGGGGAACGACAGAGTGACGAAAGAGGGGAACGACAGAGACGTTGGAGGGGAACAACAGAGACGTTGGAGGGGAACGACAGAGTGACGGAAGAGGGGAACAACAGAGTGACGGAAGAGGGGAACAACAGAGTGACGAAAGAGGGGAACGACAGAGTGACGGAAGAGAGGAACGACAGAGTGACGGAAGAGGGGAACAACAGAGTGACGGAAGAGGGGAACGACAGAGTGACGGAAGAGGGGAACAACAGAGTGACGAAAGAGGGGAACAACAGAGTGACGGAGGAGGGGAACGACAGAGTGACGGAAGAGGGGAACAACAGAGTGACGGAAGAGGGGAACAACAGAGTGACGGAAGAGGGGAACAACAGAGTGACGGAAGAGGGGAACGACAGAGTGACGGAAGAGGGGAACGACAGAGTGACGGAAGAGGGGAACAACAGAGACGTTGGAGGGGAACGACAGAGTGACGGAAGAGGGGAACGACAGAGACGTTGGAGGGGAACGACAGAGTGACGGAAGAGGGGAACGACAGAGACGTTGGAGGGGAAAGACAGAGACGTTGGAGGGGAAAGACAGAGACGTTGGAGGGCAAAGACAGAGACGGAGGAGGGGAACGACAGAGACGTTGGAGGGGAACGACAGAGACGTTGAGGGGAACGACAGAGACGTTGGAGGGGAACGACAGAGACGTTGGAGGGGAACGACATAGACGTTGGAGGGGAACGACAGAGTGACGGAAGAGGGGCACGACAGAGATGTTGGAGGGGAAAGACAAAGACGGAGCAGGGGAACGACAGAGTGACGGAAGAGGGGAACGACAGAGACGTTGGAGGGGAACGACAGAGACGTTGGAGGGGAACGACAGAGTGACGGAAGAGGGGGACGACAGAGTGACGGAAGAGGGGAACGACAGAGACGTTGGAGGGGAACGACAGAGTGACGGAGGAGGGGAACGACAGAGTGACGGAAGAGGGGAACGACAGAGACGTTGGAGGGGAACGACAGAGTGACGGAGGAGGGGATCGACAGAGTGACGGAGGAGGGGAACGATAGAGTTACGGAAGAGGGGAACGACAGAGACGTTGGAGGCGAACAACAGATTGACGGAAGAGGGGAACGACAGAGTGACGGAGGAGGGGAACGACAGAGTGACGGAGTAGGGGAACGACAGAGTGACGGAGGAGGGGAACGACAGAGTGACGGAGGAGGGTAACGACAGAGTGACGGAAGAGGGGAACGACAGAGTGACGGAAGAGGGGAACGACAGAGACGTTGGAGGGGACGACAGAGAGTGACGGAGGAGGGGAACGACAGAGTGACGGAAGAGGGGAACGACAGAGTGACGGAGTAGGGGAACGACAGAGTGACGGAGGAGGGGAACGACAGAGACGTTGGAGGGGAACGACAGAGTGACAGAAGAGGGGAACGACAGAGTGACGGAGGAGGGGAACGACAGAGTGACGGAGTAGGGGAACGACAGAGTGACGGAGGAGGGGAATGACAGAGACGTTGGAGGGGAACGACAGAGTGACGGAAGAGGGGAATGACAGAGATGTTGGAGGGGAACGACAGAGTGACGGAAGAGGGGAACGACAGAGTGACGGAGGAGGGGAACGACAGAGTGACGGAGTAGGGGAACGACAGAGTGACGGAGGAGGGGAACGACAGCGTGACGGAGGAGGGGAACGACAGAGTGACGGAAGAGGGGAACGACAGAGTGACGGAGTAGGGGAACGACAGAGACATTGGAGGGGAACGACAGAGTGACGGAGGAGGGGAACGACAGAGTGACGGAAGAGGGGAACGACAGAGTGACGGAGTAGGGGAACGACAGAGTGACGGAGGAGGGGAACGACAGAGACGTTGGAGGGGAACGACAGAGTGACAGAAGAGGGGAACGACAGAGTGACGGAGGAGGGGAACGACAGAGTGACGGAGAGGGGAACGGCAGAGTGACGGAGGAGGGGAATGACAGAGACGTTGGAGGGGAACGACAGAGTGACGGAAGAGGGGAACGACAGAGACGTTGGAGGGGAACGACAGAGGCGGAGGAGGGGAACGACAGAGACGTTGGAGGGGAACGACAGAGACGGAGGAGGGCAACGGAGAGACGGAGGAGGGGAACAACAGAGACGTTGGAGGGGAACGACAGAGACGGAGAAGGGGAACGACAGAGACGTTGGAGGGGAACGACAGAGACGTTGGAGGGGAACGACAGAGACGGAGGAGGGGAACGACAGAGTGACGGGAGAGGGGAACGACAGAGACGGGAAGGGGAACGACAGAGACGTTGGAGGGGAACGACAGAGGCGGAGGAGGGGAACGACAGAGACGTTGGAGGGGAACGACAGAGACGGAGGAGGGGACGAGAGAGACAGAGGAGGGGAACAACAGAGACGTTGGAGGGAACGACAGAGACGGAGAAGGGGAACGACAGAGACGTTGGAGGGGAACGACAGAGACGTTGGAGGGGAACGACAGAGTGACGGAGGAGGGGAACGACAGAGTGACGGAAGAGGGGAACGACAGAGACATTGGAGGCGAACAACAGATTGACGGAAGAGGGGAACGACAGAGTGATGGAGGAGGGGAACGACAGAGTGACGGAGTAGGGGAACGACAGAGTGACGGAGGAGGGGAACGACAGCGTGACGGAGGAGGGGAACGACAGAGTGACGGAAGAGGGGAACGACAGAGTGACGGAGTAGGGGAACGACAGAGACATTGGAGGGGAACGACAGAGTGACGGAGGAGGGGAACGACAGAGTGACGGAAGAGGGGAACGACAGAGTGACGGAGTAGGGGAACGACAGAGTGACGGAGGAGGGGAACAACAGAGACGTTGGAAGGGGAACGACAGAGACGGAGGAGGGGAACGAGAGAGACGGAGGAGGGGAACGAGAGAGACGGAGGAGGGGAACGAGAGAGACGGAGGAGGGGAACGACAGAGACGTTGGAGGGGAATGTCAGAGTGATGGAGGAGGGGAACGACAGAGTGACGGAAGAGGGGAACGACAGAGTGATGGAAGAGGGGAACGACAGAGTGACGGAAGAGGGGAACGAAAGAGTGACAGAGGAGGGGAACGACAGAGTGACGGAAGAGGGGAACGACAGAGACGTTGGAGGGGAACGACAGAGACGGAGGAGGGGAACGACAGAGACGTTGGAGGGGAACGACAGAGACGTTGGAGGGGAACGACAGAGACGTTGGAGGAAAGACAGAGACGTTGGAGGGGAACGACAGAGACGTTGGAGGGGAACGACAGAGTGACGGAGGAGGGGAACGACAGAGTGACGGAGGAGGGGAACGACAGAGTGACGGAGAGGGGAACGACAGAGTGACGGAGGAGGGGAACGACAGAGACGTTGGAGGGGAACGACAGAGACGTTGGAGGGGAACGACAGAGTGACGGAGGAGGGGAACGACAGAGTGACGGAGGAGGGGAACGACAGAGTGACGGAAGAGGGGAACGACAGAGACGTTGGAGGGGAACGACAGAGACGGAGGAGGGGAACGACAGAGACGTTGGAGGGGAACGACAGAGACGTTGGAGGGGAACGACAGAGTGACGGAAGAGGGGAACAACAGAGACGTTGGAGGGGAACGACAGAGTGACGGAGTAGGGGAACGAGAGAGACGGAGACGGGGAACGACAGAGACGTTGGAGGGGAACAACAGAGACGTTGGAGGGGAACGACAGAGTGACGAAGAGGGGAACGACAGAGACGTTGGAGGGGAACGACAGAGACGGAGGAGGGGAACGACAGAGACGTTGGAGGGGAACGACAGAGACGTTGGAGGGGAACGACAGAGTGACGGAAGAGGGGAACAACAGAGACGTTGGAGGGGAACGAGAGAGACGGAGAAGGGGAACGACAGAGACGTTGGAGGGGAACAACAGAGACGTTGGAGGGGAACGACAGAGTGACGAAAGAGGGGAACGACAGAGACGTTGGAGGGGAACAACAGAGACGTTGGAGGGGAACGACAGAGTGACGGAAGAGGGGAACAACAGAGTGACGGAAGAGGGGAACAACAGAGTGACGAAAGAGGGGAACGACAGAGACATTGGAGGGGAACGACAGAGTGACGGAGGAGGGGAACGACAGAGACATTGGAGGGGAACGACAGAGTGACGGAGGAGGGGAACGACAGAGTGACGGAAGAGGGGAACGACAGAGTGACGGAGTAGGGGAACGACAGAGTGACGGAGGAGGGGAACAACAGAGACGTTGGAAGGGAACGACAGAGACGGAGGAGGGGAACGAGAGAGACGGAGGAGGGGAACGAGAGAGACGGAGGAGGGGAACGAGAGAGACGGAGGAGGGGAACGACAGAGACGTTGCAGGGGAATGTCAGAGTGATGGAGGAGGGGAACGACAGAGTGACGGAAGAGGGGAACGACAGAGTGATGGAAGAGGGGAACGACAGAGTGACGGAAGAGGGGAACGAAAGAGTGACAGAGGAGGGGAACGACAGAGTGACGGAAGAGGGGAACGACAGAGACGTTGGAGGGGAACGACAGAGACGGAGGAGGGGAACGACAGAGACGTTGGAGGGGAACGACAGAGACGTTGGAGGGGAACGACAGAGACGTTGGAGGGGAAAGACAGAGACGTTGGAGGGGAACGACAGAGACGTTGGAGGGGAACGACAGAGTGACGGAGGAGGGGAACGACAGAGTGACGGAGGAGGGGAACGACAGAGTGACGGAGAGGGGAACGACAGAGGACGGAGGAGGGGAACGACAGAGACGTTGGAGGGGAACGACAGAGACGTTGGAGGGGAACGACAGAGTGACGGAGGAGGGGAACGACAGAGTGACGGAGGAGGGGAACGACAGAGTGACGGAAGAGGGGAACGACAGAGACGTTGGAGGGGACGACAGAGACGGAGGAGGGGAACGACAGAGACGTTGGAGGGGAACGACAGAGTGACGGAAGAGGGGAACAACAGAGACGTTGGAGGGGAACGACAGAGTGACGGAGTAGGGGAACGAGAGAGACGGAGAGGGGAACGACAGAGACGTTGGAGGGGAACAACAGAGACGTTGGAGGGGAACGACAGAGTGACGGAAGAGGGGAACGACAGAGACGTTGGAGGGGAACGACAGAGACGGAGGAGGGGAACGACAGAGACGTTGGAGGGGAACGACAGAGACGTTGGAGGGGAACGACAGAGTGACGGAAGAGGGGAACAACAGAGACGTTGGAGGGGAACGAGAGAGACGGAGAAGGGGAACGACAGAGACGTTGGAGGGGAACAACAGAGACGTTGGAGGGGAACGACAGAGTGACGAAAGAGGGGAACGACAGAGACGTTGGAGGGGAACAACAGAGACGTTGGAGGGGAACGACAGAGTGACGGAAGAGGGGAACAACAGAGTGACGGAAGAGGGGAACAACAGAGTGACGAAAGAGGGGAACGACAGAGTGACGGAAGAGAGGAACGACAGAGTGACGGAAGAGGGGAACAACAGAGTGACGGAAGAGGGGAACGACAGAGTGACGGAAGAGGGGAACAACAGAGTGACGAAAGAGGGGAACAACAGAGTGACGGAGGAGGGGAACGACAGAGTGACGGAAGAGGGGAACAACAGAGTGACGGAAGAGGGGAACAACAGAGTGACGGAAGAGGGGAACAACAGAGTGACGGAAGAGGGAACGACAGAGTGACGGAAGAGGGGAACGACAGAGTGACGGAAGAGGGGAACAACAGAGACGTTGGAGGGGAACGACAGAGACGGAAGAGGGGAACGACAGAGACGTTGGAGGGGAACGACAGAGTGACGGAAGAGGGGAACGACAGAGACGTTGGAGGGGAAAGACAGAGACGTTGGAGGGGAAAGACAGAGACGTTGGAGGGCAAAGACAGAGACGGAGGAGGGGAACGACAGAGACGTTGGAGGGGAACGACAGAGACGTTGGAGGGGAACGACAGAGACGTTGGAGGGGAACGACAGAGACGTTGGAGGGGAACGACATAGACGGGGAGGGGAACGACAGAGTGACGGAAGAGGGGAACACGACAGAGATGTTGGAGGGGAAAGACAGAGACGGAGCAGGGGAACGACAGAGTGACGGAAGAGGGGAACGACAGAGACGTTGGAGGGGAACGACAGAGACGTTGGAGGGGAACGACAGAGTGACGGAAGAGGGGAACGACAGAGTGACGGAAGAGGGGAACGACAGAGACGTTGGAGGGGAACGACAGAGTGACGGAGGAGGGGAACGACAGAGTGACGGAAGAGGGGAACGACAGAGACGTTGGAGGGGAACGACAGAGTGACGGAGGAGGGGATCGACAGAGTGACGGAGGAGGGGAACGATAGAGTTACGGAAGAGGGGAACGACAGAGACGTTGGAGGCGAACAACAGATTGACGGAAGAGGGAACGACAGAGTGACGGAGGAGGGGAACGACAGAGTGACGGAGTAGGGGAACGACAGAGTGACGGAGGAGGGGAACGACAGAGTGACGGAGGAGGGTAACGACAGAGTGACGGAAGAGGGGAACGACAGAGTGACGGAAGAGGGGAACGACAGAGACGTTGGAGGGGAACGACAGAGTGACGGAGGAGGGGAACGACAGAGTGACGGAAGAGGGGAACGACAGAGTGACGGAGAGGGGAACGACAGAGTGACGGAGGAGGGGAACGACAGAGACGTTGGAGGGGAACGACAGAGTGACAGAAGAGGGGAACGACAGAGTGACGGAGGAGGGGAACGACAGAGTGACGGAGTAGGGGAACGACGACGGAGGAGGAGGGGAATGACAGAGACGTTGGAGGGGAACGACAGAGTGACGGAAGAGGGGAATGACAGAGATGTTGGAGGGGAACGACAGAGTGACGGAAGAGGGGAACGACAGAGTGACGGAGGAGGGGAACGACAGAGTGACGGAGTAGGGGAACGACAGAGTGACGGAGGAGGGGAACGACAGCGTGACGGAGGAGGGGAACGACAGAGTGACGGAAGAGGGGAACGACAGAGTGACGGAGTAGGGGAACGACAGAGACATTGGAGGGGAACGACAGAGTGACGGAGGAGGGGAACGACAGAGTGACGGAAGAGGGGAACGACAGAGTGACGGAGAGGGGAACGACAGAGTGACGGAGGAGGGGAACAACAGAGACGTTGGAAGGGAACGACAGAGGGACGAGACGGAGGAGGGGAGAGAACGGAGGAGGGGACAGAGTGACGGAGGAGGGGAACGACAGAGGAGGGGAATGTCAGAGGGGAACGACAGAGTGACGGAAGAGGGGAACGACAGAGTGATGGAAGAGGGGAACGACAGAGTGACGGAAGAGGGGAACGAAAGAGTGGGAGGAGGGGAACGACAGAGTGACGGAAGAGGGGAACGACAGAGACGTTGGAGGGGAACGACAGAGACGGAGGAGGGGAAACGACAGAGACGTTGGAGGGGAACGACAGAGACGTTGGAGGGGAACGACAGAGACGTTGGAGGGGAACGACAGAGACGTTGGAGGGGAACGACAGAGACGTTGGAGGGGAACGACAGAGTGACGGAGGAGGGGAACGACAGAGTGACGGAGGAGGGGAACGACAGAGTGACGGGAGGGGAACGACAGAGTGACGGAGGAGGGGAACGACAGAGACGTTGGAGGGGAACGACAGAGACGTTGGAGGGGAACGACAGAGTGACGGAGGAGGGGAACGACAGAGTGACGGAGGAGGGGAACGACAGAGTGACGGAAGAGGGGAACGACAGAGACGTTGGAGGGGAACGACAGAGACGGAGGAGGGGAACGACAGAGACGTTGGAGGGGAACGACAGAGACGTTGGAGGGGAACGACAGAGTGACGGAGAGGGGAACAACAGAGACGTTGGAGGGGAACGACAGAGTGATGGAGAGAACGACAGAGGACGGAGAGGGGAACGACAGAGACGTTGGAGGGGAACGACAGAGACGTTGGAGGGGAACGACAGAGTGACGAAAGAGGGGAACGACAGAGACGTTGGAGGGGAACGACAGAACGGAGGAGGGGAACGACAGAGACGTTGGAGGGGACGACAGAGACGTTGGAGGGGAACGACAGAGTGACGGGAGGGGAAACAGAGACAGAGTGACGGAGAGGGGAACGACAGAGATGTTGGAGGGGAACAACAGAGACGGAGGAGGGGAACGAGAGAGACGGAGGAGGGGAACGAGAGAGTGACGGAGGAGGGGAACGACAGAGTGACGGAGGAGGGGAACGACAGAGACGTTGGAGGGGAACGACAGAGACGTTGGAGGGGAACGACAGAGTGACGGAAGAGGGGAACGACAGAGTGACGGAGTAGGGGAACGACAGAGTGACGGAGGAGGGGAACAACAGAGACGTTGGAAGGGAACGACAGAGACGGAGGAGGGGAACGAGAGAGACGGAGGAGGGGACGAGAGAGACGGAGGAGGGGAACAGAGAGACGGAGGAGGGGAACGACAGAGACGTTGGAGGGGAATGTCAGAGTGATGGAGGAGGGGAACGACAGAGTGACGGAAGAGGGGAACGACAGAGTGATGGAAGAGGGGAACGACAGAGTGACGGAAGAGGGGAACGAAAGAGTGACAGAGGAGGGGAACGACAGAGTGACGGAAGAGGGGAACGACAGAGACGTTGGAGGGGAACGACAGAGACGGAGGAGGGGAACGACAGAGACGTTGGAGGGGAACGACAGAGACGTTGGAGGGGAACGACAGAGACGTTGGAGGGGAAAGACAGAGACGTTGGAGGGGAACGACAGAGGACGTTGGAGGGGAACGACAGAGACGGAGGAGGGGAACGACAGAGTGACGGAGGAGAGGGGAACGACAGAGTGACGGAGTAGGGGAACGACAGAGTTGGAGGAGGGGAACGACAGAGACGTTGGAGGGGAACGACAGAGACGTTGGAGGGGAACGACAGAGTGACGGAGGAGGGGAACGACAGAGTGACGGAGGAGGGGAACGACAGAGTGACGGAAGAGGGGAACGACAGAGACGTTGGAGGGGAACGACAGAGACGGAGGAGGGGAACGACAGAGACGTTGGAGGAACGACAGAGACGTTGGAGAGAACGACAGAGTGACGGAAGAGGGGAACAACAGAGACGTTGGAGGGGAACGACAGAGTGACGGAGTAGGGGAACGAGAGGGGAGACGGGGAACGACAGAGACGTTGGAGGGGAACAACAGAGACGTTGGAGGGGAACGACAGAGTGACGAAGAGGGGAACGACAGAGACGTTGGAGGGGAACGACAGAGACGGAGGAGGGGAACGACAGAGACGTTGGAGGGGAACGACAGAGACGTTGGAGGGGAACGACAGAGTGACGGAAGAGGGGAACAACAGAGACGTTGGAGGGGAACGACAGAGACGGAGAAGGGGAACGACAGAGACGTTGGAGGGGAACAACAGAGACGTTGGAGGGGAACGACAGAGTGACGAAGAGGGGAACGACAGAGACGTTGGAGGGGAACAACAGAGACGTTGGAGGGGAACGACAGAGTGACGGAAGAGGGGAACAACAGAGTGACGGAAGAGGGGAACAACAGAGTGACGGAGGGGAACGACAGAGTGACGGAGAGGGGAACGACAGAGTGACGGAAGAGGGGAACAACAGAGTGACGGAAGAGGGGAACGACAGAGTGACGGAAGAGGGGAACAACAGAGTGACGAAAGAGGGGAACAACAGAGTGACGGAGGAGGGGAACGACAGAGTGACGGAAGAGGGGAACAACAGAGTGACGGAAGAGGGGAACAACAGAGTGACGGAAGAGGGGAACAACAGAGTGACGGAAGAGGGGAACGACAGAGTGACGGAAGAGGGGAACGACAGAGTGACGGAAGAGGGGAACAACAGAGACGTTGGAGGGGAACGACAGAGTGACGGAAGAGGGGAACGACAGAGACGTTGGAGGGGAACGACAGAGTGACGGAAGAGGGGAACGACAGAGACGTTGGAGGGGAAAGACAGAGACGTTGGAGGGGAAAGACAGAGACGTTGGAGGGCAAAGACAGAGACGGAGGAGGGGAACGACAGAGACGTTGGAGGGGAACGACAGAGACGTTGGAGGGGAACGACAGAGACGTTGGAGGGGAACGACAGAGACGTTGGAGGGGAAACGACAGAGACGTTGGAGGGGAACGACAGAGTGACGGAAGAGGGGAACGACAGAGATGTTGGAGGGGAAAGACAGAGACGGAGCAGGAACGACAGAGTGACGGAAGAGGGGAACGACAGAGACGTTGGAGGGGAACGACAGAGACGTTGGAGGGGAACGACAGAGTGACGGAAGAGGGGGACGACAGAGTGACGGAAGAGGGGAACGACAGAGACGTTGGAGGGGAACGACAGAGTGACGGAGGAGGGGAACGACAGAGTGACGGAAGAGGGGAACGACAGAGACGTTGGAGGGGAACGACAGAGTGACGGAGGAGGGGATCGACAGAGTGACGGAGGAGGGGAACGATAGAGTTACGGAAGAGGGGAACGACAGAGACGTTGGAGGCGAACAACAGATTGACGGAAGAGGGGAACGACAGAGTGACGGAGGAGGGGAACGACAGAGTGACGGAGTAGGGGAACGACAGAGTGACGGAGGAGGGGAACGACAGAGTGACGGAGGAGGGGAACGACAGAGTGACGGAAGAGGGGAACGACAGAGTGACGGAAGAGGGGAACGACAGAGACGTTGGAGGGGAACAACAGAGACGTTGGAGGGGAACGACAGAGTGACGAAAGAGGGGAACGACAGAGACGTTGGAGGGGAACGACAGAGACGGAGAGGAGGGGAACGACAGAGACGTTGGAGGGGAACGACAGAGACGTTGGAGGGGAACGACAGAGTGACGGAAGAGGGGAACAACAGAGACGTTGGAGGGAACGAGAGAGTGGCGGAGAGGGGAACGACAGAGATGTTGGAGGGGAACAACAGAGACGTTGGAGGGGAACGACAGAGTGACGAAGAGGGGAACGACAGAGACGTTGGAGGGGAACAACAGAGACGTTGGAGGGGAACGACAGAGTGACGGAAGAGGGGAACAACAGAGTGACGGAAGAGGGGAACAACAGAGTGACGAGAGGGGAACGACAGAGACATTGGATGGGAACGACAGAGTGACGGAGGAGGGGAACGACAGAGACATTGGAGGGGAACGACAGAGTGACGGAGGAGGGGAACGACAGAGTGACGGAAGAGGGGAACGACAGAGTGACGGAGTAGGGGAACGACAGAGTGACGGAGGAGGGGAACAACAGAGACGTTGGAAGGGGAACGACAGAGACGGAGGGAGGGGAAGAGAGAGACGGAACGACAGAGAGACGGAACGAGAGAGACGGAGGAGGGGAACGACAGAGACGTTGCAGGGGAATGTCAGAGTGATGGAGAGGGGAACGACAGAGTGACGGAAGAGGGGAACGACAGAGTGATGGAAGAGGGGAACGACAGAGTGACGGAAGAGGGGAACGAAAGAGTGACAGAGGAGGGGAACGACAGAGTGACGGAGAGGGGAACGACAGAGACGTTGGAGGGGAACGACAGAGACGGAGGAGGGGAACGACAGAGACGTTGGAGGGGAACGACAGAGACGTTGGAGGGGAACGACAGAGACGTTGGAGGGGAAAGACAGAGGCGTTGGAGGGGAACGACAGAGACGTTGGAGGGGAACGACAGAGACGGAGGAGGGGAACGACAGAGTGACGGAGGAGGGGAACGACAGAGTGACGGAGTAGGGGAACGACAGAGTGACGGAGGAGGGGAACGACAGAGACGTTGGAGGGGAACGACAGAGACGTTGGAGGGGAACGACAGAGTGACGGAGGAGGGGAACGACAGAGTGACGGAGGAGGGGAACGACAGAGTGACGGAAGAGGGGAACGACAGAGACGTTGAACGACAGAGACGGAGGAACGACAGAGACGTTGGAGGAACGACAGAGACGTTGGAGGGAACGACAGAGTGACGGAGAGGGGAACAACAGAGGCGTTGGAGGGCGACAGAGTGACGGAGTAGGGGAGCGAGAGAGGCGGAGGCGGGGAGCGACAGAGGCGTTGGAGGGGAAGAGGCGTTGGAGGACGACAGAGTGGCGAAAGAGGGGAACGACAGAGGCGTTGGAGGAACGACAGAGGCGGAGGAGGGGAGCGACAGAGGCGTTGGAGGGCGACAGAGGCGTTGGAGGGGAACGACAGAGTGGACGGAAGAGGGGAACAACAGAGGCGTTGGAGGGGAGCGGAGAGGACGGAGAGGGGAGCGACAGAGGCGTTGGAGGGGAACAACAGAGGCGTTGGAGGGGAAACGACAGAGTGACGAAAGGAGGGCGACAGAGGCGTTGGAGGGGAACAACAGAGACGTTGGAGGGAACGACAGAGTGACGGAAGAGGGGAACAACAGAGTGACGGAAGGGGAACGACAGAGTGACGAAGGAGGAACGACAACGGAGGGGACGACAGAGTGACGGAAGAGGGGAACGACAGAGTGACGGAGGAGGGGAACGACAGAGTGACGGAGAGGGGAACAACAGAGTGGAAGGGGAACAACAGAGACGGAGGAGGGGAACGACAGAGTGACGGAAGAGGGAACAACAGAGTGACGGAAGGGGAACAACAGAGTGACGGAAGGGGAACAACAGAGTGACGGAAGAGGGGAACGACAGAGTGACGGAAGAGGGGAACGACAGAGTGACGGAGGGGGAACAACAGAGGACGTTGGAGGGGAACGACAGAGTGACGGAGAGGGGAACGACAGAGACGTTGGAGGGGAACGACAGAGTGACGGAAGGGGAACGACAGAGACGTTGGAGGGGAAAGACAGAGACGTTGGAGGGGAAAGACAGAGGCGTTGGAGGGCAAAGACAGAGACGGAGGAGGGGAACGACAGAGCGTTGGAGGGGGCGACAGAGGCGTTGAGGGAACGACAGAGGCGTTGGAGGAACGACAGAGTGGCGTTGGAGGGGAGCGACATAGCGTTGGAGAACGACAGAGTGACGGAAGAGGGGAACGACAGAGATGTTGGAGGGGAAAGACAGAGGCGGAGCAGGGGAGCGACAGAGTGACGGAAGAGGGAGCGACAGAGGCGTTGGACAGCGACAGAGGCGTTGGAGGAGCGACAGAGTGGCGGAGAGGGGGCGACAGAGTGGCGGAGAGGGGAGCGACAGAGGCGTTGGAGGGGAGCGACAGAGTGCGGAGGAGGAGCGACAGAGGCGGGAGGGGACGACAGAGGCGTTGGAGGGGAGCGACAGAGTGGCGGAGGAGGATCGACAGAGTGGCGGAAGGAGCGACAGAGTGACGGAGAGGGGAACGACAGAGGCGTTGGAGGCGAACAACAGATTGACGGAGGGGAACGACAGAGTGACGGAGGAGGGGAACGACAGAGACGTTGGAGGGGAACGACAGAGTGACGGAGAGGGGAACGACAGAGTGACGGAGGAGGGGAACGACAGAGTGACGGAAGAGGGGAACGACAGAGTGACGGAAGGGGAACGACAGAGGCGTTGGAGGGAACGACAGAGTGACGGAGGAGGGGAGCGACAGAGTGGACGGGGGGACGACAGAGTGACGGAGGAGGGGAACGACAGAGACGTTGGAGGGGAACGACAGAGTGACGGAAGAGGGGAACGACAGAGTGACGTTGGAGGGGAACGACAGAGTGACGGAGGAGGGGAACGACAGAGTGACGGAGGAGGGGAACGACAGAGACGTTGGAGGGGAACGACAGAGTGACAGAGTGACGGGAGGGGAACGACAGAGTGACGGAGGAGGGGAATGACAGAGGCGTTGGAGGGGAACGACAGAGTGACGTTGGAGGGGAATGACAGAGACGTTGGAGGGGAACGACAGAGTGACGGAAGAGGGGAACGACAGAGTGACGGAAGGAACGACAGAGACGTTGGAGGGGAGCGACAGAGTGACGGAGGAGGACGACAGAGTGACGGAGGAGGGGACGACAGAGTTGGAGGGGAACGACAGAGGCGTTGGAACGACAGAGACGTTGGAGGGGAACGACAGAGTGACGGAAGAGGGGCGACAGAGGCGTTGGAGGGGAAAGACAGAGGCGTTGGAGGGGAAAGACAGAGGCGTTGGAGGACGACAGAGTGACGGAAGAGGGGAACGACAGAGTGGCGGAGTAGGGGAGCGACAGAGTGGCGGAGGGGGAACGACAGAGACGTTGGAGGGCGACAGAGTGGCGGACAGAGGACGACAGAGTGGCGGAGGGGAACGACAGAGTGACGGAGGAGGGGCGACAGAGGCGTTAGAGGGGAAGCGACAGAGTGGCGGAAGAGGGGAATGACAGAGTGGCGGAGGGGAGCGACAGACGGAGGGAACGACAGAGTTGGAGGAGGGGAATGACAGAGGCGTTGGAGGGGACAGAACGACAGAGACGTTGGAGGGGAAAGACAGAGTGGCGGAGGAGGGGGCGACAGAGTGACGGAAGAGGGGAACGACAGAGGCGTTGGAGGGGAACGACAGAGTGGACGGAGGAGGGGGAGGCGACAGAGTGACGGAGGAGGGGAACGATAGAGTGGCGGGGAGGGGAACGACAGAGGCGTTGGAGGGGAACGACAGAGTGACGGAGAGGGAACGACAGAGTGGCGGAGGAGGGGAGCGACAGAGTGGCGGAGGGGAACGACAGAGGCGTTGGAGGCGACAGAACGACAGAGGCGTTGGAGGGGAACGACAGAGGCGGAGGAGGGGAACGACAGAGGCGTTGGAGGGAACGACAGAGTGACGGAGGAGGGGAACGACAGAGACGACGGAGGAGGGGAACGACAGAGACGTTGGAGGGGAACGACAGAGTGACGGAAGAGGGGAATGACAGAGACGTTGGAGGGGAACGACAGAGTGACGGAAGAGGGGAACGACAGAGTGACGGAAGAGGGGAACGACAGAGACGTTGGAGGGGAACGACAGAGTGACGGAGGAGGGGAACGACAGAGGCGTTGGAGGGGCGACAGAGTGACGGAAGGGGAACGACAGAGTGACGGAGGAGGGGAACGACAGAGTGACGGAGGAGGGGAACGACAGAGGCGTTGGGGGAACGACAGAGTGACGGAAGAGGGGAACGACAGAGTGACGGAGTAGGGGAACGACAGAGTGGCGGAGGAGGGCGACAGAGGCGGGAGGGAACGACAGAGTGACGGAGAGGGGAATGACAGAGTGACGGAGGAGGGGAGCGACAGAGTGACGGAGTAGGGGAACGACAGAGGCGGAGGAGGGGAATGACAGAGACGTTGGAGGGGAACGACAGAGTGACGGAAGAGGAACGACAGAACGTTGGAGGGAAAGACAGAGTGACGGAGGAGGGGAACGACAGAGTGACGGAAGAGGGGGCGACAGAGGCGTTGGAGGGGAACGACAGAGTGGCGGAGGAGGGGATAGACAGAGTGGCGGAGGAGGGGAACGATAGAGTGACGGAGAGGGGAACGACAGAGGCGTTGGAGGGGCGACAGAGTGACGGAAGAGGGGAGCGACAGAGTGGCGGAGGGAGGGGCGACAGAGTGACGGAGGAGGGGAACGACAGAGACGTTGGAGGGGAACGACAGAGACGTTGGAGGGGAGCGACAGAGACGTTGGAGGGGAACGACAGAGGCGGAGGAGGGGAACGACAGAGACGTTGGAGGGGAACGACAGAGTGACGGAGTAGGGGAACGACAGAGTGACGGAGGAGGGGAATGACAGAGACGTTGGAGGGGAACGACAGAGTGACGGAAGAGGGGAATGACAGAGACGTTGGAGGGGAACGACAGAGTGACGGAAGAGGGGAACGACAGAGTGACGGAAGAGGGGAACGACAGAGACGTTGGAGGGGAACGACAGAGTGACGGAGGAGGGGAACGACAGAGACGTTGGAGGGGAACGACAGAGACGTTGGAGGGGAACGACAGAGTGACGGAAGAGGGGAACGACAGAGACGTTGGAGGGGAAAGACAGAGACGTTGGAGGGGAAAGACAGAGACGTTGGAGGGGAACGACAGAGACGTTGGAGGGGAACGACAGAGACGGAGGAGGGGAACGACAGAGTGACGGAAGAGGGGAACGACAGAGTGACGGAAGAGGGGAACGACAGAGACGTTGGAGGGGAACGACAGAGTGAAGGAGGAGGGGAACGACAGAGTGACGGAGGAGGGGAACGACAGAGACGGAAGAGGGGAAGCGACAGACGTTGGAGGGAAAGACAGAGGCGTTGGAGGGGAACGACAGAGGCGTTGGAGGGGGCGACAGAGGCGTTGGAGGGAACGACAGAGGAGGAGGGGAACGACAGAGGCGTTGGAGGGGAATGACAGAGTGGCGGAGGGAACGACAGAGTGACGGAGGAGGGGAACGACAGAGGCGTTGGAGGGGAACGAAAGAGTGGCGGAGGAGGGAACGACAGAGCGTTGGAGGGGAACGACAGAGTGGCGGAGTAGGGAAGCGACAGAGTGACGGAGGAGGGGAATGACAGAGCGTTGGAGGGAAGCGACAGAGTGACGGAAGAGGGGAATGACAGAGGCGTTGGAGGGGAACGACAGAGTGACGGAAGAGGGGGCGACAGAGTGACGGAAGAGGGGAGCGACAGAGGCGTTGGAGGGGAGCGACAGAGTGACGGAGGAGGGAACGACAGAGGCGTTGGAGGGGAACGACAGAGGCGTTGGAGGGGAGCGACAGAGTGACGGAAGAGGGGAACGACAGAGACGTTGGAGGGGAAAGACAGAGGCGTTGGAGGGGAAAGACAGAGGCGTTGGAGGGGAGCGACAGAGGCGTTGGAGGGGAGCGACAGAGGCGGAGGAGGGGAACGACAGAGTGACGGAAGGGGAGCGACAGAGAGCGAGGAGGGGAACGACAGAGTGACGGAGGAGGGGAACGACAGAGTGACGGAAGAGGGGAACGACAGAGACGTTGGAGGGGAACGAAAGAGTGACGGAGGAGGGGATCGACAGAGTGACGGAGGAGGGGAACGATAGAGTTACGGAAGAGGGGAACGACAGAGACGTTGGAGGCGAACAACAGATTGACGGAAGAGGGGAACGACAGAGTGACGGAGGAGGGGAACGACAGAGTGACGGAGTAGGGGAACGACAGAGTGACGGAGGAGGGGAACGACAGAGTGACGGAGGAGGGGAACGACAGAGTGACGGAAGAGGGGAACGACAGAGTGACGGAGTAGGGGAACGACAGAGACGTTGGAGGGGAACGACAGAGTGACGGAGTAGGGGAACGACAGAGTGACGGAGGAGGGGAACGACAGAGACGTTGGAGGGGAACGACAGAGTGACGGAAGAGGGGAACGACAGAATGACGGATGAGGGGAACGACAGAGTGACGGAGTAGGGGAACGACAGAGTGACGGAGGAGGGGAATGACAGAGACGTTGGAGGGGAACGACAGAGTGACGGAAGAGGGGAATGACAGAGACGTTGGAGGGGAACGACAGAGTGACGGAAGAGGGGAACGACAGAGTGACGGAAGAGGGGAACGACAGAGTGACGGAAGAGGGGAACGACAGAGTGACGGAAGAGGGGAACGACAGAGTGACGGAGGAGGGGAACGACAGAGACGTTGGAGGGGAACGACAGAGACGTTGGAGGGGAACGACAGAGACGTTGGAGGGGAACGACAGAGACGGAGGAGGGGAACGACAGAGACGTTGGAGGGGAATGACAGAGTGACGGAGGAGGGGAACGACAGAGTGACGGAAGAGGGGAACGACAGAGACGTTGGAGGGGAACGAAAGAGTGACGGAGGAGGGGATCGACAGAGTGACGGAGGAGGGGAACGATAGAGTTACGGAAGAGGGGAACGACAGAGACGTTGGAGGCGAACAACAGATTGACGGAAGAGGGGAACGACAGAGTGACGGAGGAGGGGAACGACAGAGTGGGAGTAGGGGAACGACAGAGTGACGGAGGAGGGGAACGACAGAGTGACGGAGGAGGGGAACGACAGAGTGACGGAAGAGGGGAACGACAGAGTGACGGAGTAGGGGAACGACAGAGACGTTGGAGGGGAACGACAGAGTGACGGAGTAGGGGAACGACAGAGTGACGGAGGAGGGGAACGACAGAGACGTTGGAGGGGAACGACAGAGTGACGGAAGAGGGGAACGACAGAGTGACGGATGAGGGGAACGACAGAGTGACGGAGTAGGGGAACGACAGAGTGACGGAGGAGGGGAATGACAGAGACGTTGGAGGGGAACGACAGAGTGACGGAAGAGGGGAATGACAGAGACGTTGGAGGGGAACGACAGAGTGACGGAAGAGGGGAACGACAGAGTGACGGAAGAGGGGAACGACAGAGTGACGGAAGAGGGGAACGACAGAGACGTTGGAGGGGAACGACAGAGTGACGGAGGAGGGGAACGACAAAGACGTTGGAGGGGAACGACAGAGATGATGGAGGGGAACGACAGAGTGACGGAAGAGGGGAACGACAGAGACATTGGAGGGGAAAGACAGAGACGTTGGAGGGGAAAGACAGAGACATTGGAGGGGAACGACAGAGACGTTGGAGGGGAACGACAGAGACGGAGGAGGGGAACGACAGAGTGATGGAAGAGGGGAGCGGCAGAGTGACGGAAGAGGGGAACGACAGAGACGTTGGAGGGGAACGACAGAGTGACGGAAGAGGGGAACGTCAGAGTGACGGAAGAGGGGAACGACAGAGTGACGGAGGAGGGGAACGACAGAGACGTTGGAGGGGAACGACAGAGACGTTGGAGGGGAACGACAGAGTGACGGAAGAGGGGAACGACAGAGACGTTGGAGGGGAAAGACAGAGACGTTGGAGGGGAACGACAGAGACGTTGGAGGGGAACGACAGAGACGTTGGAGGGGAACGACAGAGACGGAGGAGGGGAACGACAGAGACGTTGGAGGGGAACGACAGAGTGACGGAAGAGGGGAACGACAGAGTGACGGAAGAGGGGAACGAGAGAGACGTTGGAGGGGAACGACAGAGTGACGGAGGAGGGGAACGAGAGAGACGGAGGAGGGGAACGACAGAGAAGGAGGAGGGGAACGAGAGAGATGGAGGAGGGGAACGAGAGAGATGGAGGAGGGGAACGACAGAGACGGAGGAGGGGAACGACAGAGACGTTGGAGGGGAACGATAGAGACGTTGCAGGGGAACGACAGAGACGTTGGAGGGGAAAGACAGAGACGTTGGAGGGGAACGACAGAGACGTTGGAGGGGAAAGACAGAGACGGAGCAGGGGAACGCCAGAGTGACGTAAGAGGGGAACGACAGAGACGTTGGAGGGGATCGACAGAGTGACGGAAGAGGGGAACGACAGAGACGTTGGAGGGGAAAGACAGAGACGGAGCAGGGGAACGACAGAGTGACGGAAGAGGGGAACGACAGAGACGTTGGAGGTGATCGACAGAGTGACGGAAGAGGGGAACGACAGAGTGACGGAAGAGGGGAACGACAGAGACGTTGGAGGGGAACGACAGAGTGACGGAGGAGGGGAACGAGAGAGACGGAGGAGGGGAACGACAGAGAAGGAGGAGGGGAACGAGAGAGATGGAGGAAGGGAACGAGAGAGATGGAGGAGGGGAACGACAGAGACGGAGGAGGGGAACAACAGAGACGTTGGAGGGGAACGACAGAATGACGGAGGAGGGGAAAGACAGAGTGACAGAGGAGAGGAACGACAGAGACGTTGGAGGGGAACGACAGAGACGTTGGAGGGGACCGACAGAGAGACGGAGGAGGGGAATGACAGAGACGAAAGAGGGGAACGACAGAGACGAAAGAGGGGAACGACAGAGGCGTTGGAGGGGAACGACAGAGACGTTGGAGGGGAAAGACAGAGACGTTGGAGGGGAACGACATAGACGTTGGAGAGGAACGACAGAGTGACGGAAGAGGGGAACGCCAGAGTGACGGAAGAGGGGAACGACAGAGACGGACGAGGGGAACAACAGAGACGTTGGAGGGGAACGACAGAGACGTTGGAGAGGAACGACAGAGTGACGGAAGAAGGGAACGACAGAGACGTTGGAGGGGAACGACAGAGACGTTGGAGGGGAACAACAGAATGACGGAAGAGGGGAACGACAGAGTGACGGAGGAGGGGAACGACAGAGTGATGGAAG
Organism: Oncorhynchus gorbuscha; assembly: GCF_021184085.1. NCBI lineage: Eukaryota > Metazoa > Chordata > Actinopteri > Salmoniformes > Salmonidae > Oncorhynchus > Oncorhynchus gorbuscha. The sequence goes on along the minus strand of NC_060194.1, from coordinate 38,202,227 downwards.
AGGGGAACGACAGATTGACGGAGGAGGGGAACGACAGAGTGACGGAGGAGGGGAACGACAGAGTGACGGAAAAGGGGAATGACAGAGACGTTGGAGGGGAACGACAGAGTGACGGAGGAGGGGAACGACAGAGTGACGGAGGAGGGGAACGATAGAGTGACGGAAGAGGGGAACGACAGAGACGTTGGAGGGGAACGACAGAGTGACGGAAGAGGGGAACGACAGAGTGACGGAGGAGGGGAACGACAGAGTGACGGAGGAGGGGAACGATAGAGTGACGGAAGAGGGGAACGACAGAGACGTTGGAGGGGAACGACAGAGTGACGGAAGAGGGGAACGACAGAGTGACGGAGGAGGGGAACGACAGAGTGACGGAGGAGGGGAACGACAGAGACGTTGGAGGGGACCGACAGAGTGACGGAAGAGGGGAACGAGAGTGACGGAGGAGGGGAACGACAGAGTGACGGAAGAGGGGAACAACAGAGTGACGGAAGAGGGGAACAACAGAGGGACGGAAGAGGGGAACGACAGAGTGACGGAGGAGGGGAACGATAGAAGAGAGGAGAGAAGGGAGGAGAGAGAAAAGAGGAGAAGAGAGGAGAGAGAAGAGAGGAGAAGAGAGAAGGGAAGAGAAGAGAAAAGAAGAGAGAAGAAGAGAAGAGAGGAGGAGAGGAGAGGAGAAGAGCGAAGAAGAGAAGAGAGGAGAGGAGGGAGAGGAGAGGAGAAGAGAAAAGAAGAGAAGAGAGGAGAGGAGAAGAGAGGAGAGGAGAAGAGAGAAGAAGAGGAGAGGAGAGGAGAAGAGAGAAGAAGAGAAGAGAGGAGAGGAGGAGAGAGAAGAGAGGAGAAAAAAGAGAGAAAAGAGACTTAAAAAGGCCTTTAAAAATGGACAGGCTGTCATGGATGGTAGCCTGGTATAATACTAGGTACATTGCTATGATACTGTGTGGACTGGTGCCGTGCCTTATGGGTTGTCTTGAGCTTTGACACTGTGAATTTGTTTCAATAGCTATACTCTGTATTCTAGGATCAGAACATTATTGGGGCCATAGTCTTGTGTAGGTAATGGGCTGTAGTTAGGCATTACTTTATCATTTGCAATAGCATTGTTTTGTATGTTATATAGGATCAACATGGTGTTGTGGCATAATAACAGGAAAGACAGATACTAATATATTGGTAAGGGGTGGGAAGTGGATAGAGAACTACAGAATAATTGCTGAAGATATTATCAGAAAATAACTTTGCCCCTCCAACCGCTCATTCCAATTCCTCTTCTGAAAAAGTTCTACCAGAAAAGCAAATTGAGCTGAATCAGACGTTATTCTCTTCCTGGTCCCCCAGGTATTGTAGTCTGTGTTTGCCTGCACATGTGTGTTGAATAAGTCTGATGAATAATAATCACACTAAGCAGCTAATGACTCATGAAAATGCTGCAGCTGTGACACGAGGAGGAGAAAGAGACTGAAAGCTTTAGGTAAGATAGGACCCAGTTGTGAGGAGAGGAGGGGATGGAAGGGGAGGGATGGGGAGAGGAGTGGAAGGGCAGGGAGGGGAGGGGATTAGAGGAGAGGAGTGGAAGGGCAGGGAGGGGAGGGGATTAGAGGAGAGGAGAGGAGAGAGAGAGGAGAGGAGAGGAGAGGAGAGGAGAGGAGAGGAGAGGAGAGGAGAGGAGAGGAGAGGAGAGGAGAGGAGAGGAGAGGAGAGAGGAGAGGAGAGGATGGAAGGGGAGGGACGGGGAGAGGAGAGGAGTGGAGGGGAGGGGAGGGGATTAGAGGAGAAGAGAGGAGAGGAGGGGAGAGAATTCCACATGAACCCAAAAGAGTTCTACCTGGAACAAACAAGGGTTCTTCAAAGGGTTCTCCTATCGGGACAGCCGAGGAACCCTTTAAGGTTCTAGATAGCACCTTGTTTTTTCTAAGACTGTATGGTATGATGGGGAGGGAGAGAAGGACAGCATGACAAAGACAGAGTGAGCAGGGAAACAAAGAAAGATAAGAGAAATAAGGTTTAGGACAAAGAGAGACCGTTTGACAAAATGCTGTGTAAAAGAGACCTCGTAGCTAGGCAACCTCTTTTAACGCCATCAACTGCATGTAGGGAACATAGGCATTGATTTCCATGAGGCTTGATTATTGGAGCAAATGGCCTGGGACCATGCAGCGGTCAGCACCACAATATTGAGGTTACTGTCCAGAACATAACCATGACAGATGGTGGTAGCTATAAAGCAAACCATCTACTGTAGGTCTACTTAATCAGACAGTACCAGTCTACCAACCATAACCCACTCTCTGTCCCTCCAGACTGTTGTCAACCTACCAACCATAACCCACTCTCTGTCCCACCAGACTGTTATCACCCTACCAACCATAACCCACTCTCTGTCCCTCCAGACTGTTGTCAGCCAACCAACCATAACCCACTCTCTGTCCCTCCAGACTGTTGTCAACCTACCAACCATAACCCACTCTCTGTCCCACCAGACTGTTATCACCCTACCAACCATAACCCACTCTCTGTCCCTCCAGACTGTTGTCAGCCAACCAACCATAACCCACTCTCTGTCCCTCCAGACTGTTGTCAGCCAACCAACCATAACCCACTCTCTGTCCCTCCAGACTGTTGTCAACCTACCAACCATAACCCACTCTCTGTCCCTCCAGACTGTTATCACCCTACCAACCATAACCCACTCTCTGTCCCTCCAGACTGTTGTCAGCCAACCAACCATAACCCACTCTCTGTCCCTCCAGACTGTTGTCAGCCAACCAACCATAACCCACTCTCTGTCCCTCCAGACTGTTGTCAGCCAACCAACCATAAACCACTCTCTGTCCCTCCAGAGTGTTGTCAGCCAACCAACCATAACCCACTCTCTGTCCCTCCAGACTGTTGTCAGCCAACCAACCATAACCCACTCTCTGTCCCTCCAGACTGTTGTCAGCCAACCAACCATAAACCACTCTCTGTACCTCCAGACTGTTGTCAGCCTACCAACCATAACCCACTCTCTGTCCCTCCAGACTGTTGTCAGCCAACCAACCATAACCCACTCTCTGTCCCACCAGACTGTTGTCAGCCTACCAACCATAACCCACTCTCTGTCCCACCAGACTGTTATCACCCTACCAACCATAACCCACTCTCTGTCCCTCCAGACTGTTATCACCCTACCAACCATAACCCACTCTCTGTCCCTCCAGACTGTTGTCAGCCAACCAACCATAAACCACTCTCTGTCCCTCCAGACCTTTGTCAGCCAACCAACCATAAACCACTCTCTGTCCCTCCAGACTGTTGTCAGCCAACCAACCATAACCCACTTTCTGTCCCTCCAGACTGTTATCACCCTACCAACCATAACCCACTCTCTGTCCCTCCAGACTGTCGTCAGCCAACCAACCATAAACCACTCTCTGTCCCTCCAGACTGTTGTCAGCCAACCAACCATAAACCACTCTCTGTCCCTCCAGACTGTTGTCAGCCAACCAACCATAAACCACTCTCTGTCCCTCCAGACTGTTATCACCCTACCAACCATAACCCACTCTCTGTCCCTCCAGACTGTTATCACCCTACCAACCATAACCCACTCTCTGTCCCTCCAGACTGTTATCACCCTACCAACCATAAACCACTCTCTGTCCCTCCAGACTGTTATCACCCTACCAACCATAACCCACTCTCTGTCCCTCCAGACTGTTGTCAGCCTACCAACCATAAACCACTCTCTGTCCCTCCAGCCCGTACCAGCCTACCAACCATAACCCACTCTCTGTCCCACCAGACTGTTGTCACCCTATCAACCATAACCCACTCTCTGTCCCTCCAGACTGTTATCACCCTACCAACCATAACCCACTCTCTGTCCCTCCAGACTGTTATCACCCAACCAACCATAAACCACTCTCTGTCCCTCCAGACTGTTATCACCCTACCAACCATAACCCACTCTCTGTCCCTCCAGACTGTTATTACCCTACCAACCATAAACCACTCTCTGTCCCTCCAGACTGTTGTCACCCTACCAACCATAAACCACTCTCTGTCCCTCCAGACTGTTATCACCCTACCAACCATAAACCACACTATGTCCCTCCAGACTGTTATCACCCTACCAACCATAAACCACTCTCTGTCCCTCCAGACTGTTATCACCCTACCAACCATAAACCACTCTCTGTCCCTCCAGACTGTTATCACCCTACCAACCATAAACCACTCTCTGTCCCTCCAGACTGTTGTCAGCCAACCAACCATAAACCACTCTCTGTCCCTCCAGCCTGTTATCACCCTACCAACCATAAACCACTCTCTGTCCCTCCAGACCGTTGTCAGCCAACCAACCATAAACCACTATCTGTCCCTCCAGACTGTTGTCAGCCAACCAACCATAACCCACTCTCTGTCCCTCCAGACTGTTGTCAGCCAACCAACCATAAACCACTATCTGTCCCTCCAGACTGTTGTCAGCCAACCAACCATAACCCACTCTCTGTCCCTCCAGCCCGTAACAGCCTATCAACCATAAACCACTCTCTGTCCGTCCAGCCCGTACCAGCCTACCAACCATAATCCACTCTATGTCCCTCCAGCCCGTACCAGCCTACCAACCATAACCCACTCTCTGTCCCACCAGACTGTTGTCACCCTATCAACCATAAACCACTCTCTGTCCCTCCAGACTGTTATCACCCTACCAACCATAAACCACTCTCTGTCCCTCCAGACTATTGTCACCCTATCAACCATAACCCACTTTCTGTCCCACCAGACTGTTGTCACCCTATCAACCATAACCCACTCTCTGTCCCACCAGACTGTTGTCACCCTATCAACCATAACCCACTCAATTCCGAGAGAGTGCATTTCTTGTTTTCCTTTTATATTGACGACGTTATTGTCCAGGTGAAATATTATTACAACCTGAGGATTGAATATACACATCGTTGACCTGTTTCTATGAACTTTACGGATACAATTTGGATTTGTTGTCTGCCTGTTTTGACTGCGTTTGAGCCTGTGGATTACTGAAGAAAATGCGCGAACAAAAAGGAGGTTTTTGGATATAAAGAGACTTTATCGAACAAAAGGAACATTTATTGAGTAAATTAATGTCTTCTGAGTGCAACCATATGAAGATCATCAAAGGTAAGGGATGAATTTTATCTCTATTTCAGAGTTTTGTAACACTTCTGCTTGGCTGGTTACTGTTTGTAATAATTTGTCAACTGGGCTATGTTCTCAAATAATCGTAAGGTATGCTTTCGCCGTAAAGCATTTTAAAAATCTGACACCGTGGTTGGATTCACAAGAAGATCATCTTTAAACCTATGTCAAATTTGTTTTGTTTTTCGGAATGTTTATAATGAGTATTTCTGTATTTGAATTTGGCGCTCTGCAATCTCACTGGATGTTGGCCAGATGGGACGCTAGTGTCCCATATACCCTAGAGGGGTTAAATATACACTTGTTGTAAATCCAGCCACAGTGTCCGGTTTCAAATAGGCTTTACGACGAAAGCAAACCAAACGATTATGTTAGGTCAGAGCCAAGTCACAGAAAAACACAGCCATTTTTCCAGCCAAAGAGAGGAGTCACAAAAAGTAGAAATATAGATTAAATGAATTACTAACCTTTGATGATCAGATGACACTCATAGGACTTCATGTTACACAATACATGTATGTTTTGTTCGGTAAAGTTCATATTTATATCCAAAAATCTTTGTTTACATTGGTGCCAAAACATCCAGTGATTATGCAGAGAGCCACATCATTTTACAGAAATACTCATAATAAACACTGCTAAAAGATACAACTGTTATGCATGGAATTTTAGATCCACTTCTCCTTAATGCAACTGCTGTGTCAGATTTCAAAAAAGCTTTATGGAAAAAGCACACCGTGCAATAATCTGAGTACGGCGCTCAGAGACCAAAACAACCCAAACAGATATCCGCTATGTTGTGTAGTCAACAGACGTCAGAAATAGCATTATAAATATTAACTTACCTTTGATGATCTTCATTAGAATGCACTCCCAGGAATCCCAGTTCCACAATAAATGTTTGTTTTGTTCGATAAAGTCCATCATTTATGTCCAAATACCTCCTTTTTGTTCGCGCGTTCAGTACACAATCCAAACTCACGGCGCGCGTTCACTAGGAGCAGACGAAAAGTAAAAAAGTTCCGTTACAGTCCATAGAAACATGTCAAACGATGTATAGAATCAATCTTTAGGATGTTTTAACATAAATCTTCAATAATGTTCCAACCTGAGAATTCCTTTGTCTGTAGAATTGCAATGGAACAGAGCCAACTATAACGTGAACGTGCAAGACTGAGCTCGTGGCTCTCTGGCAGACCTCGGACTCATTCCCCTCTCATTCACCCCCACTTCACAGTAGAAGCATCAAACAAGACTGTTGACATATAGTGGAAGCCTTATGAAGTGCAACATGACCCCATAGACACTGTGTATTTGATAGGCCAAGAGTTGAAAAACTACAAACCTCAGATTTCCCCCTTCCTGGTTGGATTTCTTCTTAGGTTTTTGCCTGCCATATGAGTTCTGTTATACACGCAGACATCATTCAAACAGTTTTAGAAACTTCAGAGTTTTCCATCCAAATCTACTAAACTTCAGAGTGTTTTCTATCCAAATCTACTAATCATATGCATATTCTAGCTTTTATGGCTGAGGAGCAGGCAGTTTAATTTGGGCACGCTTTTCATCCAAAATTCCCAATGCTGCCCCCTACCCTAGAGAAGTTAAAGACTGTGGGGAATATACAACGACATACCATGAAACATACAAAAAAAACTTTCATGAGACTGAAAGGTTTTATTTGACTAGCTCAGTTGTGGCTTTACAGTAAAAATACAAACATAGCTTCAAAGAGAAGACCATTGAGACAATTCAAGTTGCAATGGCAAATATACTTCAAATTAGTAGGTAACACTCACCAAGGTGTTATAGACCAACATTGCTGTTCTGCAGAATGAACTAGTCATGCGTTCCTCCTGGCCACCACATTCAGCAGCATCTTTTGCTCATCACATAACCTATCCCTTGCACAAAGCCTTTTCTGTTCACGTAGTTGAACTCGTTTTGGGATGATTCTTTTATAGCGATCTGGGTATCGTCTGTTGCTCCGTTCGGATTTGAGAACCCATTGATGGTAAATAAACTCCCATTGAATTGAACCTGTGGTGCGATGGTGTATTGAAATTGAATGTAACTTCATATTGCTGATAATTGCATCCAACACATCCGCTCATTGAGGGCTGTGAGATGCCGAACGGCAAGCTCCAACTAAAAAGTGCCTGTTGCCAAAAACCTGAGCGTGGATAGTAATTGGATGTGCACCGAAATGGTGCGTGTTTGCCTTTCTAAAGTAGGTCTTAAAACCTCTACAGGATCGGTGGGTCCCCCGCGAGGAGAGTGCACAGTTATGGACTTGAAAATGTATTAATAAACCAATTAGGCACATTTGGGCAGTCTTGATACAACATTTTGAACAGAAATACAATGGTTCATTGGATCAGTCTCAACCGTTGCACATACACTGATGACATCTAGTGGGCAAAATCTAAATTGCGCCTGGGCTGGAATAATACATTATGGCCTTTCTCTTGCATTTCAAAGATGATGGTACAAATGTTGTTGTTTTTTAAACGCATGCTTTTTTCCTTTGTATTATCATTTACCAGATCTAATGTGTTATATTCTCTTACATTAATTTAACATTCCACAAACTTCAACGTGTTTCCTTTCAAATGGTATCAAGAATATGCATATCCTTGCTTCAGGTCCTGAGCTACAGGCAGTTAGATTTGGGTATGTAATTTTAGGAAAAAACTGTAGAAAAAAGGGTCCGATCCGTAATAGGTTTTAAATCGTCGCAAATATCCTATAAGATTGGTGTGGGAAACGATATCTGAGGATTCAATCAGTAATTTCAGAAAAAAAGTCCCACCTGTCTCTAAAAATGCAGCTTGTGCTAAATTTTCCAACAGAGCAAGATCAGCGATGGCTCATTAGATTTCCCATTATCTAATTCTTTTATAGTATTTTAACAATGGTTTCACTTTCACTACTGCCTCTAATTTAACTAATCACTGTACTTTAAATTAATTATTATGGTAACTAATACATTATAGGACATACAGTAGCCTGTCAAGATTCAGTATTTTGTACAAATTCACAATGGAAATACACTGAAATGTGTTATTATTACTCTCCCAATTTCACACATATTCAACATTACAATTCCCCCAGTCACTAGGCTATGTTTTATTCCACCACTTGGCACTGTGCATACGCATGGTCATGGTCATGGTCATGGTCATGGTCATGGCTGTGCGTAAATCCACGCACACTCTCAAGCAAACGTTCATATTGATAAATCTCCCACTTTGTGTGGAAATGAGCCCACGCATGGTTTACGCATAGATTTGTGCCTATGCATGATTGGTAAATGAGTCCATTGAAGTCCTCACAAGAATAGTAATCCAACTAAAATTCAGAGAAGTGAGGACATTTTGCTGGTCCTCACTTGTAAAAATGGGAATTTTAGGCTTAGAGCTAAGGTTTGGGGTGAAGGTAAGAATTATGGTTAGAATTAGGGTTAGGGGTTAGTGTTTTATGTTAGAAGTTAGGGTTATGTTTAGGAGTTAAGGTTAGGGTTGGGGGTTTACCCTGACTACACAGTATATTATTAAATTATTGCACCCACACTGCTCGCGGGCATCAACGAGCATCTGCGTTGCCAAGCGCTAAAATAGAAGTCATTCTATTTCTGAAGCAGATCGCGCTGCAAGTCCTGCCTCTCCCATCTCCTCATTGGTTTATAGAAGCAGGTACCCACGGCCCATCTCCTCATTGGTTATACCCATGGTGTATACCCATGTGGGTGATTGAAAGATGAACTGTGTTGCCGGTAGTCATGGTAATTACTATGAAAGTTGATATGCAAATCACCATATAAGTTCAAAGATGAAAAGGCCGGGAAGGAGGAGAGATGACTAGAAATTATTTGGTTGACCACTTTATGTGTGGATTAATTGTCGGAGTAGAGGACCTTGTGCATTTCAGGTAAAATAACAACCTAATGTTTATATCCCAGGACAAATTAGCTCGCAACAGCAAGCTAGCTAAATAGGACAAATTAGCTAGCAACAGCAAGCTAGCTAAATAGGAAAAATTAGCTAGCAAGTGCAAGCTACCTAGCTAAATTGCCATAAATGTTTAACGCTTTTCAACCTGTCCCTAAATTAATGTAATTGGTTCAGAGTTTGTCTTGATATTTTAACCTGCGCATCGTGATCGTGTTTGGTGTTGGGGGACAAAATAAATGTATGCACAATGTCGCACAGTGGCGCACGTGTGCAGACGGTTTGGGTTCCATGTTAGGTTTAGGTTTAGGGTTAGTGGTTAGGGAAAATAGGATTTTGAATAGTAATCAATTGTTGGTCCCCAAAAAGCCCCCACAAATATAGTAAGTCTGTTTGTGTGTGTAAGTAAGTAAGTGTATAATAATTAGTGGAGCTGAAGGGTGGTACTAACAATAACAAGATAACTACTGTAAAATAATATATAATAATATATGCCATTTAGCAGACGCTTTTATCCAAAGTGACTTACAGTCATGTGTGCATACATTCTACGTATGGGTGGTCCCTGGGAAACGAACCCACTACCCTGGCGTTACAAGCGCCATGCTCTACCAACTGAGCTACAGAAGGTGTTCGTAAATGTGTTCGTAAAATGTATATACAGTAAGTTCAGAACTTTTGTGAAACGGCACAGTTGAAAAATAGAAATCAAAACGGGATGCTCTTCAGAGATATAGGGGTTGAGGGTAACTGGAGGATGGGAATAAAAACTAACAAAAGATAACTAGTGTAAAACCTACTTTCTGTAAAATGTATATAGTATGTATAAGCTGGAAGTAGAAACCTAAGTGTTATTGTCCATTAGTTTACTCCAAATAGGGGACTGGTGGTAGGGTTAGGGGAAAATAATGAAGGAAAATATATATTTTATATATATATATATATATATTGCATATAGGTACAGTACCAGTCAAATGTTTGGACACACCTTCTCATTCCAGGATTTTTCAATATTTATACTATTTTTACATTGTAGAATAATAGTGAAGACATCACAACTATGAAATAACACATATGGAATCATGTAGTAACCAAAACAGTGTTAAACAAATCAAAATACATTTTATATTTGAGATTTCAAAGTAGCCACCCTTTGCCTTGATGACAGTTTTGCACACTCTTCCTGACTGATGTCTTGAAATGTTGCGTCAATATATCCACATAATTTTACGCTTTCATGATTCCATCTATTTTGTGAAGTGCAGCAGTCCCTCCTGCAGCAAAGCACCCCCACAACATGATGCTGCCACCCCCATGCTTCATGGTTGGGCTGGTGTTCTTCGGCTTGCAAGCCTCCCCCTTTTCCTCCAAACATAATGATGGTCATTATGGTCAAAGAGTTCTATTTTTGTTTCACCCCACCCCCCCCTAAGTTTTAGATGCACTATTGTTGTGACTGTCCCACTGGATGTCATAAGGTGAATCATTTGACAAGAGGCTAAATGACTTAAATGTAATGTAATGTAAATGTAAGAGGATATTTCTCTAAAAAGTACGATCTGTGTCCCCGTGTGCAGTTGCAAACCGTAGTCTGTCTTTTTTATGGTGGTTTTGGAGCAGTGGCTTCTTTCTTGCTGAGCGGCCTTTCAGGTTATGTTGATATAGGACTCATTTTACTGTGGATATAGATACTTTTGTGCCTGTTTCCTCCAGCTTCTTCACAAGGTCGTTTACTGTTGTTCTGGGATTGATTTGCACTTTTCGCACCAAAGTACATAAATCTCTAGGCGACAGAACGCGTCTCCTTCCTGAGCGGTATGATGGCTGCGTGGTCCCATGGTGTTTATAGTTGCGTACTATTGTTTGTACAGATGAACATGGTACCTTCAGGCATTAGGAAATTGCTCCAAAGGATGAGCCAGACTTGTGGAGGTCTAAAAAGATCATTGGAGTCAGGAGTCAGCTAACCTGTCCAATCAATGAGACGAGATTGGAGATGTTGGTTAGAGCTGCCCTGCCCTATAAAAAACACTCACAAAATGTAAGTTTGCTATTCAAAAGAAGCGTTGCCTGATGTGAACCATGCCTCCAACAAAAGAGATCTCAGAAGACCTAAGATTAAGAATTGTTTACTTGCATAAAGCTTGAAAGGGTATCTCTAAAAGCCTTGACCTTTATCAGTCCACGGTAACACAAAGTGTCTATAAATGGAGAAAGTTCAGCACTGTTGCTACTCTCCCTAGGAGTGGCCATCCTGGAAAGATGACTGCAAGAGCACAGCACAGAATGCTCAATGAGGTTAAGAAGAATCCTAGTGTGTCAGCTAAAGTAAATCAACAACCTAATGGCTTCAACAGAAGAAAATATGCCTTCTGGAGTGGCCCAGTCAGAGTCCTGACCTCAACCTGATTGAGATGCCGTGGCATGACCTCAAGAGAGTGGTTCACACCAGACATCCTAAGAATATTTCTGAACTGAAACAGTTTTGTAAAGATGGTCCAAAATTCCTCCTGACTGTTGTGCAGGTCTGATCTACAACTACAGAAAACGTTTGGTTGAGGTTATTGCTGCCATAGGATTGTCAACCAGTTATTAAATCCAGGGGTTTACATACTTTTTGCACCCTGCACTGTGAATGTTTACACGCTGTTCAATAACGACATAAAAACATCATTGTTTGTGTGTTATTAGTTTAAGCAGACTGTGTTTGTCTATTGTTGTGACTTAGATGTAGATTAGATCACATTTTATAACCAGTTTATGCAGAAATCCAGGTCATTCCAAAGGGTTCACATACTTTTTCTTGTCACTGTACATGTGAAAAACAGCAGATATACAATACCTAATAATACATATATTAATATTACATTCTCATGCCCAACTCTTCTTTCAATAGATTACATTAAGATACATATACTTACATTGATTTAAATAGGCTACAACCATGACAAAATTGTCCCTCTGTCTTACCTTTAGAGAGGAGTCTGACGGCGTCCTGGCAAATCAGCAAGGGTCTCTTTGTATGAAATCCTGAAACACAGGAAATATTTACATGTAATGTTTCATTTAATATGTAGCTAACGTTGCTAGCGAATGACCATTCCCTCTCATAGCCTATTACACCCCAACAGGATATAGAGGACAGACAGACCAATTTCACTTCAGTCCACAGGAAAAGGAAGTAGGAGGTATATAGGTCCCTGATAACATGCAGCATGGTCAGAGGTCAGATGTCGCTAGGGGCTGTTAACACACCTGCGGAAAGCCGTTACTCCAGCTGTACTGCATGTCTGGCCGGGGTCAGGGGTTAAAGTTGAGGGGTTAAAGGTGATAGCTTAGAGGTGAGGGGCCAATGTGGTTTGTAAAATCAGGTATAGGGGATCAGGTGCATGGGCAGTAGCTCTGACTTCAATCCACCCACTAGGAGAAATGGGGTGAATCTGAAATGGCACTCTCTTCCCTATACAGTATAGTGCATTACTTTTGTAGTAACTTAGGGAATAGGGTGCCATTTTAGACATGGCTATGATCAGAGAAGTGACATCATAAAGAAAAATAATAATATCATCAAGTTAAGAGGTGCTGGTGCCCTGGAGATAAGCTACTTCCATTACCATGGCTGCCACTTCAACCAGGAGTTTACGTGTTTAATGACCCGCACAGGAGTTGCTCAGTCCACGGAATATAAAATAGGTTGATACAGAATGAGTTATTGCAGATAGAGCCTTCGTCCGAGCACTGGTGTGTCCGTAACCAACCGTTTTTATTGAATGTGCATCAAAGTTGAATCTATCACTTTTTCATCCCCATACAAAATAAAGACGGTTACAAAATGGGATCATCATTGGACACTGTGACGTCACTAGACACTGGGGACACAGCACTTTGTTTATATGGAGTCTGCTGGCTCCCAGCTACTGTAGGCTAAACTGAAGAACACACGGATCAACAGATAACATCATATTATTGTCATTTAGCAGACACGTTTTATCCAAAGCCACTGACAGTTCACTCATATGTACAGTTGATGTGTCTCATGCAGGAATCAAACCAACAAGCCAACAAGCTGAGAAGCTCCAACCAATCACATCAAATAGCCTGTTCCCGACCAGCTCAAACAGGAATACCCAACATGACAGCATTACCTTCAGCATCTGCCACCAGTCAAAAGCAGAGAAAGGAGGCTCTACTCTGGCCAGAGACAAAGAGAAAGGCCGTTCTCTTTATGTGAGAGCCTTTTAGCTGTGGTGCTATGGTCTCATCCAGGCCTGTATGCTGATTGGTTTGAAGGGAAGTGTTAGTCCCTCCCTGCCAGGGTGCAAAAAGAAACTTGATTGATTGCTCACTCCTTCCAACCCCCCTCCGGGCTTCTCGCCATTGGAGACTTCACAACAGGGGAGACGAAGAGAGAGAGCGAGTGAGAAAGAGAATCTGAGGTGGAAAATATCTCTCCCGCTCTGCTGTTCTTTTATCAGCTTGAAATGGTTGAAATTCAAGTCATGTCGTCCATACACAGAGAAAATAAATATTTCACTCAAAACCTCAACTTTCAGTCTGATTCAATCTTGCTGTATAGAACATAATCGATTCACACAATAAGAGCCACGTACTTTTCTTCTTAAAAATAATTTAAAAACAGTAGCAAAGCCAAATCCAACCTAAAAGGTTAAAGCCCTCACTGATTATTGACTCCAGTTTTCAGTGTAAGACATAATACCTACATGCTAATCAAAGATACTGCATAATACTGGGGTAGGTTTACTTGAATCTGTTCCTCAGTCACAATGGACCTGTCCAGTTGTGAAAAGCTCCCCAATAAGCCAGAGAAGACAAAGAGTGCCTGTTCTCCTGTTGTTTGTGTAATAATGACCAGATGATTAAGTTGGCGCAGTACAGCTCTATGAAACCAATCCTCTGGGCTTTTGGTACAGTTTTTAGTGTGCCAAAGGTTGTGGGTTCGATTCCAGCAAGGGACAGCTAGTCCCCAATATTAATGCATTTGCTAAATGCTAGTAAGCATAACAAAATAATGCAGACCCTCAAGCAAAGGGAGACATTATACTTCTGTATACCGCTGACCGTAATAATGAACACTTCTCAAACTCAAATCACTTTATATTGTATACTGGAATTCCCATTCACCACTAATGTGTCCCAACCACCTGAGAAGTTTGTATCGAAACAGTTTGATACCACACAGATCATTGTACCAGACCTCATGTCTGAAAATAAAATCAGGCTGTCCAGAACATAAATCTCAACCTTCTGGCTACTGAAAAACATTTAAAAAATGGTAACTGATAAGAGAAACTGTAGTCTACTAGATTGTGTATCATTCCAAGTATTTAGTTTTCCTCTCCAGGCCTGAAATTCAGTTTATTAGGTACACCCATCAAGTACCAATTGGCATCAAGGGACCTAACGTGTGCCAGGAAAACATTCCCAACAGCATTACACCACCAGCCTGTACCGTTGACACCAGGCAGGATGAGGCCATGGACTCATACTGCTTACGTCAAATCCTGGCTCTGCCATCAGCATGACGCAACAGGAACCGGGTTTTGTCGGACCAGACAATATTTTCCCACTTCTCATGTCTAGTGTTGGTGATGGCGTTCCCAGTGGAGCCGCTTCTTCTTGTTTTTAGCTGATAGGATTGGAACCCAGTGTGGTTGTCTGCCACAATAGCCCTTCCATTACCAGGGCCGATGAGTTGTGCGTTCCGAGATGCCATTCTGCACACCACTGACGTACTGTGCCGTGGTTTTGCTGTTGGTGGCCCGCATGTTAACTTGTGTGATTCTTGCCATTCTCCTTTGACCTCTCTCATCAATGAGCTGTTTTCACCCACAGGACTTCCGCTGACTGGATGTTTTGTGTTTCTCGCTCCATTCTCTGTAAACCATAGACACTGTCGTGCGTGAAAAGCCCAGGGTGCCGGCTGTTTGTCAGATACAGGAACCGGCTTGCCTGGCACGGATGATCATTCCACGCTCAAAGTCACTTAGGTCCCTCGTTTTGCCCATTCTAAAGTTCAATCAAACAGTAACTGAATACCTCGATGTCTGTCTGCCTGCTTTACATAGCAAGCCACGGACACTTGACTACATTTTTTATTTTTTATTTAACCTTTATTTAACCAGGTAAGCTAGTTGAGAACAAGTTCTCATTTACAACTGCGATCTGGTCAAGATAAAGCAAAGCAGTGCGACACAAACAACAACACAGAGTTACACATGGAATAAACAAACTTACAGTCAATAACACAATAGAAAAAGTCTATATACAGTGTGTGTAAATGGCGTGAGGAGGTAAGGCAATAAATAGGCCATAGTAGCCAAGTAATTACAATTTAGCAAATGAACACTAGAGTGATAGATGTGCAGGTGATGATGAGCAAGTAGAAATACTGGTGTGCAAAAGAGCAAAAAAGTAAATAAAAACAATATGGGGATGAGGTAGGTAGTTGGATGCGCTATTTACAGATGGGCTGTGTATAGCTGCAGCGATTGGTAAGCTGTTCAGATAGCTGATGCTTAAAGTTAGTGAGGGAGATATAAGTCTCCAACTTCAGAGATTTTTGCAATTCATTCCAGTCATTGGCAGCAGAGAACTGGAAGGAAAGGCGGCCAAAGGGGGTGCTGGCTTTGGGGATGACCAGTGAGAGATACCTGCTGGAGCACGTGCTACTGGTGGGTGTTGTTATGGTGACCAGTGAGCTGAGATAAGGCGGGGCTTTACCTAGCAAAGACTTGTAGATGACCTGGATGTCTGTAGGTGCGAACCATTTTCGTGAACAGGGTGGTGTACCTAGTAAACTGGCCACTGAGTGTATATTAGTGTCTGTGGTGTGCTGAAACTGATCTTATCTGCACATATGGACAAGTCAAAGCAACATGTTACCAGTTCAGACAAACCTCTCTATCCCGGCTGTGCTTATTCTTTAGGCTATTTCTAACATGCTATACATCTATCTGCACCACATTTTCCTACACAGACCAGTGGTTCTGGGACATGATCCATGTATAGTTTTGGGAATTTTATTGGGAATTACTTTTCTTGGGAATTTCTGTTTGAGGAAAATGTACAATATTTCTAATCACAACTCTGTCATTTGCTGTGGCGTAGAGGGAGCTGGCTGTACAAACCCTGGTATAAGTTACGTCAGCATCTGGCCCAGGCCTCCTATAACCGCTTGCCGTCCAGCATCTAAAGTAATTGGTTACCAGAATTTTTTTTATAGCTTTGAGGCTTTTCTTATGACCCTCATAATAAAAAATGAATAATAGATTTCTTGCCCCAAACTTGTAAATCACCCAGGAAGAGCTAGCTACAACACCATTTGGGAAACACTGGAACAGGTTACTGTAAAGATATCTGGCCCTGCCGTGGTTAACCATCTTGCCAGTAGATCAGGCTAGCCTACCAGTCTTCTCTGTTTCTCCTTCAGCGGGTCGGCTCCTCCCATCCACTCCTCCCGGTGGGAGTGCACAGCCTCTCTCTGATCTGATGGGCTGTGAGGGAGGTCTGTGAGGCCTCTGGCAGTGAGCCAGGAATCCCGGGAGTGAACTCTCACGCACTCACCCAGACAGAATAAAAAATGCATGGGTGCCACTGGAGAAGTTTCAGTCTGGTTGGTGAAATCCTCGTCCTCTCTGTCTCTGTCTCTCTGTGACTCTCTCACTCTGACTCGCTCTCTATCTCTCTGACTCTCTCTCTCTGACTCTCTCTCTCTCTGTCTCTCTCGCAGTCCCTGTCGGTCTCTCTCTCTCTCTCTCTCTCTCTCTCTCTCTCTCTCTCTCTCTCTCTCTCTCTCTCTCTCTCTCTCTCTCTCTTTCTGTCTCTGTCCCTGTCTCTCTCTGTCTCTCTGTCTCTTTCTCTCTTTCTCTCTGTCCCTGTCTCTGTCCCTGACTCTCTCTCTCTCTGTCTCTCTCTCGCAGTCCCTGTCGGTCTCTCTCTTTCTGTCTCTGTCCCTATCTTTCTCTCTCTGTCGCTGTTCCTGTCTCTCTCGCTTTGTCTCTGTTTCTCTCTCTCTGCATCTCTCTCTGCATCTCTCACTGCCTATCTCTGTCTCTCTCTGTCCCTGTCTTCTCTTGTGTTCCTCTCTTTCTCCTCCTTATTTCATTCTTTCATCTCTCTGCCTGACGATCCTCTCTACCCCCTCCCTCCCGATCCATCCCCCTACCTACCTCCCTCATTCTCTCCTCTCTCTCCCCTCCCTCCATCTATTTCTCCTCTCCCCCATCCCTCTCTCCCTCCCCTTTACCTCCCTCTCTATCTCTCTGTGTTGTTTCACAATGACATCAGCCCAACCGTGTGTTGTAAAAACTAGACACAGTTTTCTAGGACATACACTGCCGGTGGTAGACTCCCTTCTTCACAAGGCCTACCAAAAATAGAGTGACTATTTTATATGCAAGAACTATGAATTGACCAAGACAAGGCTTTGAGCTGTTAGGCCACTGATAACCTCACACAATAGATCTTATTTTTCTATGTGACTGAAACAGTTGCGCTCCCTCAGAGTGGTACATTTCAATGTGTTTGTGTGACTTAGACTTTTAGAGTATTTAGCACCCGTGTAATTTACAGCTTGTATATGCGGAGAAAGACTAAATTATTAGTGACCAGACCACGAACCAGGAATGTCTGTACTTTTCCCCAGTTTCCATCATTCTGATGTTGCAAATATGTTGACCCTGTTTCCTTGTCTCTCATGTTTCCAATGATGCACATTGCATGAAGCACATTTGAAATAGACAAATATATGTGTATGCCACAAGAACCTATTCTATCATTGTCTGGAGTGTTAACAGAGGTAGTGCTAACGTTCTGTCATTTATCTCTCTTATTTCATGTATCTCTGATGTCATGCCCGGGCCAGGGTATTGGGGTTACTAACATCAGCCACACCTCTGATTGGCCCGAGAGGTTAGAGTGGGTGGGAGCATTATAAATAATGGAGAACATGATAGCTATGCAGGTGTTCTGATCTCTGATCTAAGTTCCCTCAGCTGTTTGTGGAACCAACCCTCTTTCTATTTCTCTTTTGTTTCCCTCTATCACTCTCTGATCTCTCTCTGCCTCTCTCCCTATCTCTCTCTGATCTCCCGCTCTCTCTGACTCTCTCCCTCTCTCGCTCTGTCTCTCTCCCCCTCTCTCTGTCTCTCTCCCCCTCTCTCTGACTCTCTCCCCCTCTCTCTGACTCTCTCCCTCTCTCGCTCTGTCTCTCTCCCCCTCTCTCTGTCTCTCTCCCCCTCTCTCTGACTCTCTCCCCCTCTCTCTGACTCTCTCCCTCTCTCGCTCTGTCTCTCTCCACCTCTCTCGGTCTCAGTCACTCATTCTTTTTTCTTGCACACACAACATGAACTTGAGGACCATTATATACTGAGGATGCTGTTTAAATGCCACAGAACATTTAAGCCAATGCCATAACTTTATATGCTTCTTACATATTACTGATAGCCCGCAGTATTAGAGGTTTGTGTCTCCCATCAGGCCCCTACTGAGGAAGCCTATTTTTCTCCTAGCCTCCTGTATAAGGGCAACTCTGAGACAAGCCCAGAGGACCTCCCATGAGAAGAAGCTGTGTTGGGTATACACTAAAACAAGCCATTCAGTGGTCTAATGTTTATTACATGGGTCCTAAATATAAGCTTGGATCTACTTCATCAAAAAGACCCCCAAAATAAGCTACTGTAAAGCTCAGTGTGTGTGTGACTGTGCAAGAGTCTTTTCAGAGACACAGTTAGAGGTAGGCACTGAGGTCATCCTCGATGAGCTTATAGATGACCACATCTTTCATGCAAAGTAGGATACATGTCAGAAGGAAATAATATGTCAGAAGGAAATAACATGTCAGGAAGGTACGAAATAATAGCTACAGAATGCATAACATGTCCATACAAAAGTCACGTTAAAGTCGTGTATTATACAGTGCCTGGAAAGCAAGATCTGGCTATGTAATTGTCATGGTAAAACACCTGAAAGTACTTATAATTGGGCTGAAATATTGGCTTGGTTGGTTGACCAACAAAGGTTTATACACTACCAAATGCATTTTTAACAGAGTAAGATAAGCAATGCATTCATTCCATTCCCTACCCCGGTCTGCATACAGGCTTTAACCCAATATTGTTCATACAGGGTTCAATTTCCACAAATCCTTTATCTCAAACAAATTGACAAAGTTGACCATTTGCAGCCAATGAAAATATGTTCAATCTTACCTGAAAATAGTATAATTAAAAAATCCGTAGGAATGTAAGATCGGAACGCAGCGCTTCAGTGAAGGTGCTCTAAACGTATCCCGGTGCTCCAATAGTGTCGTCTGTCAGCGATCGGTCGAATGGGTGAAACAGTAAAAAAGAACCGGTAAGTGAGCAAAAATGATTCAACGTCCCAAGCTACGCATCACACCTTCAAAAAATAAGCCACCTAGTCTGCTTCACGACTAATATGCAGCATCTACCACATGACCAATTTAGAGATATCAAAATGTAAATCTGGATAGACACTCGGTGCCGGTGCTCACTCCCCGTGCGCAGGTGGCGACGCTGAGGGTGAGGAGCTGAATCGGTTTGAACAAAGAGGCGAGCACTGACACACAGACGGTTCAAGCGCCCCCCATTCAACTGAAGAAAAAAAGGGGGGCGAGGATTGGAGGAACGGATTGGTGAAAGGGGGTATTTTACATGACTATAATCCGATTCCATACATAAACCTCAAAGGTTGATCCCTTGTCTCTGAATTAAATTAAAATTCTCATGTCATGAGCTCATAACTAGGCTGGAAATCTCCGAGGGGAGGGGAGTTTCATGCGTTTTTACTCCAGTTTTCCTCAACTCCTTACAAAAGGCCTACAGGAAAGTAAATGCACCTGCAGTAATTCATTTATTATTCAATAGTCTGTAAACTACTGTTTATTACACTAAAATCCATCATTTTTCTCAACTTCATTAAATAAAACATGAAAAACATGTTCCTATCTTATTGATAAGTGGAAGGATATTATAAATCATAGTGTTATATCGTGTAATAAAAACAATGTTATTAGTGGCTGTGAAATCACACAGGTGACCTTACTGAGAGTCATCCCTTGTCAATACCGCAGTGCTATGGTAGCCACGATAATAATGCCTTATAGAAATATGGTTGTCTGAGATGTATCATTTGGCTAACTCAGCACGGCAGCGGCTCACATTTCAGCACTGCAGTGTAGAGGGACAATAGCAACGAAGCTGCATCCATCCTCATTATAAGAGGAAGAAAACGTCTCTTTGTGTTGACATTGGGTCCACTGACAGATAATATAAAATATATTACTGTGGGTTGTGTGTCAAGTCATGTTTTAAAGGAGGTAGTTGTTTGGGTGTGCAACTTCAAAGACACCAATTAGGATAGTCACATAGCAGATGAGGCCGATTCCATGACTTTGAACTCAAGGGAACATACTGTTCGATCAGATATTTGCCAGTGGCGTATGCTCGGATCATAATAATGACTTCTCTTTCAAGGTCCCTCTGTATCGATGAATATGACAAAGGTTCTGCATCAGAGCATTTACAGGCACACTACATACTTACATGCACTCACTCACACACACACTAACACACACAGACAGTGGTGTAAAGTACTTAAGAAAAACATTTTAAAATACTACTTAAGTCATTTTTGTGGTATCTGTACTTTACTATTTATATTTGACAACTTTTACTTTACTACATTCCAAAAGAAAATAATGTATTTTTTACTCTATACATTTTCCCTGACACACAAAAGTACTCGTTACATTTTGAATGCTTAGCAGGACAGGAAAATGGTCCATTCACGCACTTATGAATGAAAATCCCTGGTCATCCCTACTGCCTCTGATCTGGCGGACTCACTAAACACAAATGCCCCTGGCTAACTGTCAATAAAAAGCCAAAAATGGTGCCATCAGGTTATAATATAAGGAGCGTGAAATTATTTATACTTTTACTGTACTTTTACTTTTGATACTTAAGTATATTTTACCAATTA
Source organism: Oncorhynchus gorbuscha (assembly GCF_021184085.1). Lineage (NCBI taxonomy): Eukaryota > Metazoa > Chordata > Actinopteri > Salmoniformes > Salmonidae > Oncorhynchus > Oncorhynchus gorbuscha. The sequence continues at coordinate 38,181,084 of NC_060194.1, read as the reverse complement.
CATTTACTTTTGATACTTAAGTATATTTTACCAATTACATTTACTTTTGATACTTAAGTATATTTTACCAATTACATTTACTTTGATACTTAAGTATATTAGTAGTAGTATTTCACTGGGTAACATTCACTTTTACTTGAGTCATTTTCTATTGAAGTATCTTTACTTTGACTCAAGTATGAGTAAGCTTGGCACATCTAGCCACTGGGATTTTTCCCATTCTTCAAGGCAAAACTACTCCATCTCCTTCAAATTGGATGGGTTCCACTGATGTACAGCAATCTTTAAGTCATATCACAGATTCTCAATTGGATTGAGGTCTGGGCTTTGACTAGGCCATTCCAAGACATTTAAATGTTTCCCCTTAAACCATTTGAGTGTTGCTTTAGCAGTATGTTTAGGGTCATTGTCCTGCCGGAAGGTGAACCTCCGTCGCAGTCTCAAATCTCTGGAAGACAAACAGGTTTCCCTCAATAATTTCCCTGTATTTAGCGCCATCCATCCCTGTATTTAGCGCCATCCAATTAAAAACATCCCTACAGCATGATGCTGCCACCACCATGCTTCACTGTGGGGATGATGTTCTTGGGGTGATGAGAGGTGTTGGGTTTGCACCAGACATAGTGTTCCCTTAATGGCCATAAAGCTCAATTTTAGTCTCATCTGACCAGAGTACCTTCTTCCATGTGTTTGGTGAGTCTCCCACATGCCTTTTGGCGAACACCAAACATGTTTCCTTTTTTATTCTTTAAGCAATGGCTTTTTCTGACCACTCTTCCGTAAAGCCCAACTCTGTGGAGTGTACGGCTTAATGTGGTCCTATAGACAGATACTCCAATCTCTGCTGTGGAGCTTTGCAGCTCCTTCAGGGTTATTTATCTTTGGTGTCTTTGTTGCCTCTCTGATTATGCCCTCCTTGCCTGGTCTCTGAGTTTTAGTGGGTGGCCCTTTCTTGGCAAGTTTGTTGTGGTGCCATATTCCTTCAATGTTTTTATAATGGATTTAATGGTGCTCCGTGGAATGTTCAAAGTTTTGGATATTTTTTGTAACCCAACATTGATTTGTACTTCTCCACAACTTTGTCCCTGACCTGTTTGGAGAACTCCTTGGTCTTCATAGTGCCGCTTGCTTGGTGGTGCCCCTTGCTTAGTGGTGTTGCAGACCCTGGGGCCTTCTAGAACAGGTGTATATTTTTACTGAGATCATGTGACAGATCATGTGACACTTAGATTGCACACAGTTGGACTTTATTTCAGTAATTATGTGACTTCTGAAGGTAATTGGTTGCACCAGATCTTATTTAGGGGCTTCATAGCAAAGGGGGTGAATACATATGGGTGAATACATATGGGTGAATACATATGGGTGAATACATATGGGTGAATACATATGGGTGAATACATATGCACCCACCACTTTTCTGTTTTTTTTCACTTGACCAATTTGGACTTTTTTTGTGTATGTCCGTTATGTAATGAATGCTCGGGGAGAAAAAGTTGTAGATTCATGCGCAGGGCACGGCAAGTGTTTCTTTCGCCTTAGCAGAAGGCAGGAATCATGGTCACAGGCAGGCAATGGTCATACACAGATAGGCAAACAGGCAGGTGAATCAAAACTAGGACTGAAGGCTATAACTTCTCACAAACAAGCTAGGAAAAGGTTTAGTAGAATCAAAACAAACAATACCTCACAAAGGAACAAACAGAATGAACTGAAGTAAATAAGGAGCTGATGAGAGGAGTTGAGTAACTAACACAGGTGAAATCAATGAACAAAAATGGGAGACAGCGCTACATTCAAGAACACAAAGAAACAGGGCTACGTTCAAGAACACAATGAGACAGAACACAAGGTTGACTAAGAAAATAAATACAGAACCTTACACATTACATGAAATCCAAATAAAAATCCATTTAAATTGCAGGTTGTAATGCAACAAAATAGGGAAAAGGCCAAGTGGGAGGAATGCTTTTGCAAGGCACTGTAAGCGCAAATATTGATATAGGCACAAATATTGATTTAATAACCATCATATCGAAGTAAACTTGGAGTCACGTGATGATATGGTGTTTGGGCCTTGCACTACAACTCGGTAAACCGTGCAGTTTATTAGGCTACTGATGAATTGGTATGAACTTCACAGGGTGCTGAAAGTGCACGGTACTGAGCTTTATGCTGCTTTCCATTAAATATTGAGGGTCTTATTCTGCTGACATGATGATCGATGCTTGACTGCCGTTTGACAAATAAAAACATTCTTGCTCATGTGCATAATCTCATCGTGTAGTCTAGCCTACCTGCAGAACCTACTCACACTAGAGCCCACGTGCCAAGATCAGAGGAGGCACATTTGCTATTTAACATTTTCTGTAACAATATTATAGGTAGAGTTTAAAATGTGATGGAAACACATGAAAACTTAAGTGAAAAAAGTACATTTCGCATGCACTACGTTATCACACACTGATTTGTATCTGCAACAAGTCATTTTGGTGGAAGCACAACACTAGTGGAACATTTGCATATTTTATTTATGTGGATTTGAGAATATTTAAATGCATATCCATCATCAATTGAATGGAAACCAAGCTAGTGAAACAGAAATAATGGTTTCTGTCACATTCTGACCATAGTTCTTTTGTGTTTTCTTTGTTTTATTGTTGGTCAGGATGTGAGCTGAGTGGGCATTCTATGTTGTGTGTCTAGTTTTCCCATTTCTATGTTTGGCCTGATATGGTTCTCAATCAGAGGCAGGTGTTAGACATTGTCTCTGATTGGGAACCATATTTAGGTAGCCTGTTTTGTGGGTGGTTGTCTTCGTGTGTCTGCACCAGACAGAACTGTTTTGTGGGTGGTTGTCTTCGTGTGTCTGCACCAGACAGAACTGTTTTGTGGGTGGTTGTCTTTGTGTGTCTGCACCAGACAGAACTGTTTTGTGGGTGGTTGTCTTTGTGTGTCTGCACCAGACAGAACTGTTTTGTGGGTGGTTGTCTTCGTGTGTCTGCACCAGACAGAACTGTTTTGTGGGTGGTTGTCTTCGTGTGTCTGCACCAGACAGAACTGTTTTGTGGGTGGTTGTCTTCGTGTGTCTGCACCAGACAGAACTGTTTTGTGGGTGGTTGTCTTCGTGTGTCTGCACCAGACAGAACTGTTTTGGTTTTTCACATTTGTTTTGTATTTTGTAGTGTTCACGTTTACCATCTTTATTAAACATGATCTCTCGCTTTGGTCCTCTCTCTCTCTCTCTCTGTTTCTCTGGGGACTCTCTCAATTCAGTCAGTCATTCAAAATCCTATTTTCCCTAACCCTAACCCAGAAACTTAACCCTAGTTTCTAAACCCCCTAGAAATAGCATTTGACCTTGTGTGGACCAACAATGTCCCCAGTTGGTCAAATTGTATTTGTTTACTGTTCTTGTGGGGACTTCAGGTACCCACAAGTATAGTTAAACACGTCCACACACACAGACAGCGCAAGGCTGATCAGCGAGGTCTAGGCGTGTGGTGACTTTTAGAAATGTCAGGCATCTACCCGAACAGACATGAGATGTCAATCACTCCCAGCTAGAAGGCAGACATCCACAGATAACACTGTCTGGCCTAACTACCACACATGCTTCTGAAGGGACATTCTCAAAGGATGGTCTGCTGCAATAAACACTTCAAATCAATCACCTAATGTGAGCAAACACCAAAAAACACAATGAATCATCATAGACAAGGTAGAGACTTCAGGGTTTAAAATCATATTTGCTCTCATATTGAAAAATGATCTCCTCAACCAGACTCAGATGTATTCATGATATGTAGATGTATACACAAATTATGTGTATGCACAGTAGATATGACCCTGGCCGAAACCACACAATGGCAAACTAACAGTTGGTTTTGTGTGTGTGTGTGTATTAGCCTTCACTGGATGCAGTCTTTGTGCTGATGGGACAGTCAATCAGACTTGGCAGCCATTCTGGGGCCAAGTGTTCCCATGCCAACAAGCCCATCTGTGCAACAGAATTGCAACTGCAACTGTGGAGAAAGTGAGATGCTGGTGAGCTTCTGTCTTACTGTAAACCTAATTAAGCTTATGCACATGGTAATATACAGTATGTGCTGCATGTAGGTAGTACATCGTACTGTGTGCTAATACTGGAGCCATGAATATGCATAAACATAACACAAAGGACTTTAAACTGTTTGGAACAATATGTTTGTCCCACATGTCCTCCAAAACAGTTGTGAAATTCAAATTTTACTGGATCAGTCATTGTAAAATCTTGTTTCAATAAAACTATTAGTAGCAAGGGAGATATACAACACACAGCAAAGTTCTTCTTCCCCCCTGAGTCAAACTTCAGTTGGCTCCGAAGATAAAGCAGAATGAATTCCTTCATTTGAATGTTAATTTGCCTTTCATTTGGACCAGCGACACTATACCTGGAACTGAATGTGAACCCTTCAACCGAATAACCATATATCTCAGTTTTAGAACATTTTGGTGATATGGTCAATTTCTAGCAGTGGATATGAATGATCCAGAGTCTTGATATTACTTAGACTATAAATAGTCACCATGGTCTATTGCCACCTCTGGACATTACAGTGAACTTGTAAGATACAAAATCAGTAAAGATCTGAAAATGCTAAATGCACATACAGATGTAGGATCTTAATTTGATCACCCTGTTGCAGGATAAACTTAAAAAGGTTTCTGAAGTATGTGAGATTCACTTAAATTTCAAACTTGATTTTCCCTTATGAAAAATGTGTCAACCCCAACAAAGATGTCCATTAATTATACTCCACATAATAATTCACATTTCCTGTTGCTGCAGGATTCTGGTCCTGCTGTAGCAAACTGGCTCAAATTAAGATCCTGTATGGTTCTTCTGTTGAAGGGTTCATATGTATTTGGACAAAAGGCTGCTGGGGAGTAGAGAGAAAGCAGAACAGAAAGAGCGGGGAGAACAAAAAAATAAGAAATGTCCTGTTTTATAGAAATGTCCTAATGGGTCTCCAAGTGGCCATATGGTGAGTTGGAAATGTGAACTTTCTGTGGTGACAACGTGTCCTGTTCATATTACAGTGTAATAATTCACGTATGTGATCACGTGTGTGTGTGTGTGTGTGTGTGTGTGTGTGTGTGTGTGTGTGTGTGTGTGTGTGTGTGTGTGTGTGTGTGTGTGTGTGTGTGCGTGCGTGCGTGCGTGCGTGCGTGCGTGCGTGCGTGCGTGCGTGCGTGCGTGCGTGCGTGCGTGCGTGCGTGCGTGCGTGCGTACACTGTTTGATGTGTGACGGACATAAAGGAGAAGCCTGGGCGACAGCCTCCAAACAGCGGGAAAACGTTTTACACTGGTCCACCTAGGCGCTTAACATTCAAGTCATGCACGAAGTGGCAGCTGTGTGTGTGTGTGAGCATGTGAGCGTGTTCGCATGCTCGCATGCGTGAGAAAGCATCTGTGAGATCTTGTTGGTGTGCATGTGTGAGAAAGCATCTGTGAGATCTTGTTGGTGTGCATGTGTGAGTGGAAGTTTACTCATCAATAAAGTCCCTTAAGAAGCATATGAGGCCTGTGTCTCACTCTGCATCTTCATCCTCTACTTACACTATGCCCAGCTCACTGTCCCTATGAAAACACTGATGACACAAGCACTAAGGGGCTTAGGAGCACATACAGTATGGACGTTTTATGATTTATTTTGAAGAGGACACACACACAGCCCTTTTATGTCTATGACATTAACCTCCTTTCAAGCCTTCCAAGAGCATTCTCATTTCTAATGCTAGCAGCTAGAGTATGTACTGTACAGCACAGAGACAGAAAGGCAAACACACACACAAAGATGCTCTTTGTATTTATAACAAACCCAAGTGGATTTCCACTGATGATGTCATGGTAGCCTGGTCCAATACCTGGATCCCAGAGATAATGTCTTTATCTTGGTGGACTAACATGGTCTTGATTTATCTTGGTGGACTAACATGGTCTTGATTTATCTTGGTGGACTAACTTGGTCTTGATTTATCTTGGTGGACTAACATGGTCTTGATTTATCTTGGTGGACTAACATGGTCTTGATTTATCTTGGTGAACTAACTTGGTCTTGATTTATCTTGGTAGACTAACTTGGTCTTGATTTATCTTGGTGAACTAACTTGGTCTTGATTTATCTTGGTGGACTAACATGGTCTTGATTTATCTTGGTGAACTACCATGGTCAAGTGATGCATACTGTTCAATTCCCTGTAGCTTACACCCTAAGGTTCTTGTATAGTTGTTACAACTTGTCATGGTAATCAGGTAATGCTGCTTGGGAGATTCATTATCATTGCATCAGCCTGGTTGTGATGTTTGGAGACACAAGAAGAAAGGTTGTACACACACCTCCACAGGCAGCCTCTGCCTGCAATAAGTATATCCTTCCTGTTATATCCTTCCTGTTTGGCCCTGTCCAGGGGTATCATCGGATGGGGCCACAGTGTCTCCTGACCCCTCCTGTCTCAGCCTCCAGTATTTATGCTGCAGTAGTTTATGGGTCGAGGCTAGGGTCAGTTTGTTATATCTGGAGTACATCTCCTGTCTTATCCGGTGTCCTGTGTGAATTTAAGTATGCTCTCTCTAATTCTCTCTTTCTCTCTTTCTTTCTCTAGGACCATGCCTTAGGACTACCTGGCATGATGACTCCTTGCTGTCCACAGTCCACCTGGCCATGCTGCTGCTCCAGTTTCAACTGTTCTGCCTGTGATTATTATTATTTGACCATGCTGGTCATTTATGAACATTTGAACATCTTGGCCATGTTCTGTTATAATCTCCACCTGGCACAGCCAGAAGAGGACTGGCCACCTCTCATAGCCTAGTTCCTCTCTAGGTTTCTTCCTAGGTTTGGCCTTTCTAGGGAGTTTTTCCTAGCCACCGTGCTTCCACACCTGCATTGCTTGCTGTTTGGAGTTTTAGGCTGGGTTTCTGTACAGCACTTTGAGATATCAGCTGATGTACAAAGGGCTATGTAAATTGATTTGATTTGATGTACAAGTACACCCACTGGACAGGAATCCAGTACTCACTTTGTATTATCTTCCATTAGAGTTCATTCAGATTGATTCCTATTGCATCTGGCTGTATACAGTTGCCTACTTCAGCCCTGTACATTCATTGATCAAAATAAATTGTTGTAATCTGTTTCGTCTGCTTGTCTATCCAGATGTCTATTTCTCTTCCTGTGGCTTCCTGCCTCTTTCCAACTTCTCTCTGTCTTTATACAGAAGCAAGAGCCAACTATCCTATCATTCTGCCTCTGAGCAAGGCAGTTAACCCACTGCTCCCCGGGCACCGCTGACATGGATGTCATCTACCTCCCTGATTGAGGAGTCTTGTTAAATGTGTAAGACACGTTTCAGTTGAACAACTGACTAGATACCCTTTCTCTTTGTCCAGCTGAACAGTGATCAGTGTGCCTTGGTTGGTTTGTCTTCTCAGCTCAACAGATAGCATTCTATCCTCAAAAGTACAAAAGGACCTCAGTCGAGATTTGTTCTGCTCTCATTTACTGTTACGTACGCCTCTTGGAGGGGGGAACGCAACACCCTGCAACACGCAACTCCCTGTGGAGTGAAAGAGGTATGTGATTGTAGGGGCTGGACAGAACCAAAGCAAAAAGAGTCAAAGTTGAAGAGTCCGCTCTCCTACCTTACCTGCCTACCCACTACTTACCTAACCTTTTAGCACCTCCTGGTGCGGTAACCAAAATACAGGGGGTGGTCCACCCAGGTCTTACCTAGTGTGCATAGACAGAGTACATACTACGGGTATATGTATGCCCGCAGGCCTCTTGCCTAAAAACTCCCACGGTGCCTTCCCCTTCCCCTCTGGGAACAAAAACATAATTACTCATGTAAAATGAACCATTTCAATAATCAAAAACAGTCATTTTAACATACCAGCAGGACCGGCCACAAAATACTTTAGAAATTTACCAGACCAACCATCAACACAACACGTACATAGAAGCTCTCTCCTAACAAAGGAACACTGGCTTTTCAAGCTGCAGAAGGATTCGGTAATTGCAGACAGTTGTATCCCCTGATGAGATGGTGGGGTCAGAGCTCCAATCTGCAATGGGGCTAACCAATCATCTGCTTTGGAACCCAGGAAGCCATTTCCTGAAATACACACATACATATACACAAACAAACCCAAAACCGAGAAACTGGGGAATGTAGCACACCCACCCCAAAACCTGCAATCTTCCAGTTTGCAATAAAACCAACACGCATCCCCAGTTACTGAACCCATGATAGTGTGTCGGCAACCACATTCGCCGAACCCTTCACATAGTAAATCTGTATATTGTATCCGTGTACAATCAGAGCCCACCGCATAAGGCGGCGGTACATTTGCCTGAGAAACACTGAAGGATAATGGTCCGTGAAGACCAGAACAGGCAAGGCACTGGAGCCCACATACTTCAAAAAACTTAGGCTAGAAATAAAGCCACCGTCTTGTTCAGTGGTGGAGTACTTTGACTGACATGAGTTGAACTTACGGGAGAAAAAATACAAATAAATACGGGCCGATCCACTCCCTCTTAATCTTCCTGCAAGAGAACCGCTCTCAGCCCCAACGTATTGTCAGGCTTAGGAGCAAGAATGCACAGGGGACTCCAGGAGCTATTACTGGGTTTTGCCATGTCATTCTGTAATAAGCTACCTCACTTTATTACCTCCCTTTTCTTAGCATTAACCCGGTACGGATGCTGACATGTAGGAGCAGCATTCCCCACATCCACGTTATGTTTCAAGATGGACGTGCAACTTGGAACATCCTGTAACACATTGAGAAAACTATTTATCAATAGGATAAGATCATTAGTTTGATTGTTATCCAAATGTTATCTAAGAGGGTAACTTTTTCAGCATCTCTGAATTACATAAGAGTTCACATTGCTGTAACATATGGCGTAACTCCAACACACCCTTATCCTCTTCTAGGTCCCAGTCAGGCTTCAGCACTACAGCAGCCACACTGGAGACAGCGGGGTGGGTTGTGTCCAAACACAAGGTCAACAGGGCTTAACCCTAAGGACTCTTGTATTGTTTTCCTGACAGCAAATAGGACCATGGGCACCCCCTCATCCCAATCAGTACTGGTATCCATGCAATACTTGCGTAACATCGCCTTCAGTGTCTGATGCCAGCGTTCGAGGGCCCCTTGACTCTCCGGATGACACACACTAGAGACCTGATGGGAAATAGTGTCTTTAACACATTTGAGAACAGTTTTGACAAAGTTGGTTCCCTGATCAGTTTGGAATACTTTAGGGAGTCCAAACGTAGAGAAGAACTTCACTAGTGCCTTCACCAGTCTTAGCCATTATAGTACAGAGAGGGATAGCACTGTCTACCTCAACAAATCCACCACATCTTCCAGCTTGCGAGATTGTGCCCTCGTTAACACAAGCAGGAAAAACATGGGGAAATTCTTGAACCAATTTATCTGTAGTTTTGATTTCTGGGTTGTCTACTACTTAACACAGGAGTGACATTACCACCAGCAGTATCATTCCCTAGTAGCAATGTGACTCCTTTTACTGGCAGTGTAGACACTAAACCAACACGGAAACGTCCTGATCCCAAGTCTGACACTAAGTGGACCCAGTGTAATGGTACATTGTTTGTCTCTATACCCTGTAATATGACATGCGAGCCACAATACATTTCAGGGGACCAGGGTAAAGCATCAGTAACAATTACTGTGTCTCGTAAGATTTGTATGGGCTTTTAATCCGATTGTTCTCCAGTTAAGGAAACAACCGGCAGAGATAAATGGAGAATAGATAGGGTCCGTTTTCCCAAATGCTGAATCAGTAACTCGGTCCAACAGACAAGCCATAGACTGCACTAAACCCACACTTTTCAATTTAGGGGATGGTGACAGGGACTGTTTCGGTTTATTTTTCAAAACCGGGCAGTCCGCAATCACGTGACCCTTTTGGTGACAGTAAAAACATTTAGATTTCGTGCGAAGACTTGGGGTCATTGGAGGAAAAGCAACCCGAACGAGACACTGATGATGTATTCATTCGGCCTTCAAAACATGGTGCACCAAATAGTGTTGTGTGTCATAGCATACTCATCTGCCAACACTGCTGCCTGGGACAATGTCACCACTTTCTGTTCATTTAAATGAACTACAATTCTATCAGGCCGGTTGCTTTTAAAATCCCCCAACAGCATCAACTCTTGAATATCAGAAAAGGCATTAACTTTGCTGGATGAACACCAGCGATTAAACAGAGACTTTGTCCCTTGCAAACTCAAAAGTACGGAGAGAGGGTTTTTTGTGGTTCCTGACTGAGAAGTTGCTCGTTTCTTCCGGGTTGAGTCATCCGTTCGTCAAACGACTTAAGAGTCAAGGGTTTTCGTTTCGAGTTTGGATTTCCTGAAGCGCTGCCTATAAGCTTCAGGCACCAACTCATAAGCCTGTAACACTGTTGTTTAAACAATATCGTACTGTAAACTGTCTTTTCCACTGAGAGAGCAGCTACTACTTCCTGAGCTTTCCCAGACAATTTACATTGCAACAGGTGCGGCCAAACCTCGAGTACCCAATGCAATGAAGTGGCCACACGTTCAAACGCTGAGAAATAGGAATCAACTTCCGACTCCCAGAATGGAGGGACTAAAGCAATATTTTTTTACATACATCGAAGTGGGCTTGGTGATGGGCAGGTTGTGGAGTCGCACTGGAGCCAGCATCTAGCTCCAGTTCTCGGATCCTATTACCATTTTCCTCATTTCTATATCAACTCCATCTGTCTAACACACTCCATCTTTTTGTGCCATTTCCAAATGGGCCAGCCTCACCTTTAGCCTAGCGGTCCCGTCTGAACGAGCCGAATCAGAAGATAAAGGGTTGAATCAGGGCAATGTAACAAATGTAATGCAATTCTACACATTTTGCCATGGGGCAGAGATAACTTTTCTCAGTTTTACAGCTAATTTCCTGCAATTCTATCCATTTTGCCATTGAGTGGAGAGTCGTATATTTTGTGTGGGAAATCCAACGTGGTATTTTCGGATATTTTCTGTGCCAATGCCACGTTTCCCATATGATGTGTGCTCATACTTTTTAGTCTACATTTCTTTTCAGGGCTGGGTTTCTTTTCAGTCTAGGTTTCCTTCCAGGGCTGGGTTTCTTTTCAGTCTAGGTTTCCTTTCAGGGCTGGGTTTCTTTTCAGTCTAGGTTTCCTTTCAGGGCTGGGTTTCTTTTTAGTCTAGGTTTCCTTTCAGGGCTGGGTTTCTTTTCAGTCTAGGTTTCCTTTCAGGGCTTTCACCACCCACCCAGCATGGCATTGTTTATTAATCAGAAACACCTTTAAAGTTCTCCCTCTTCATGAGTCGCGACTGATCTGAGCAATATTATATATCATCTCTGAAAGAGCCAAACAGCTTTTCTCTGTAGCCGACACATGGCCTCCTGAGCCACGGAGAAAATTCAAATGGGGGTGCAAACTTGGGTTTTTGCACCTCCATTTCTTTACCAGCAAATGATCATAATCCATTAGATAATTTGTCAAGTTTCACTTATTTTTGAACTAGTCTGTATAAACAAATATGACAATTTTATAAATGGTAAAATTGCGTGTGATATGATTGCATTTTGGAACCTCGCTCCCCCAAGTCTCCCCAAGATGAATGGTGTTGACCATGCTTCACTGCTTTGATTGGTGCAAATTCCACAAAGTTGTTAATCAATTTTGTGCTGTTGTTGCATTTGTATTGGTGTTTCGTTTTGTGTCCGATGCGCTCAGGGTGTTGTTACATATCATTTGCTGCGTGCATCATGAGCAAAAGGAGAATGTCTAACAATGGGGGCCCCATGGAGGTCAGGGCCCCTGGGCACATGCCCGTTCAGTGTTCGTCAATGATTACTACAAGTTTAGATAGCTGGCTAAATTAACAGCCAATCTAAAAATATGGCTAATTGTAAGGTAATTGACATTACAAGAGAAAACTGCTTATGCACAACTCAAAATTGCACCTGGTGTATTTAGGGCCCCCTAGTCACTGGGGGCCCTAAGAGACCGTTAATGTTGTTTATGCCTGGAGCCGGACTCGCATCCTATACAAAGAGTTAAGATACACTAGGAACATTGTGTAGAGCTAGAAACAATTGTTTCAAACACTGTTAGCGACTGGATATTTATAAACTGAAAACTCAAAGCCCAGGAGAAAAGGGAACTCAGAAAAGGTCATACATTCTGTAGATATTTCACTTTGATTGTTTGCAACTGAAATCAAAGAGGACCAAAATGGCTCTAAAATATCAATATTCACAACACCGCCAAAGCTGCTCAAACATATAAATGGTGTGAAAATACAATATGGAAATTACTTTGGGCAATTTTACAGAGTTCATTAGGTGGAAATGAAGCAGGGGGTGCAGAAATGTAGCATGCGTGTTAGGACTGCAAAACACAAAACAAAGAAAATGGGTTATGAAAATGATAATGTAATTCTGTATGATAATGTAATTCTTTACACATGGTATTGTATCAACAAGTCCACAATGTATTGTGTGTCACATTGGCACATCTTGAATAGTGTGTTTATGAAAATGAACTCAGACAAAATCTCTATCTAATTACAAACCAGATGGTCTCTCTCTCTCCCTCCCCTGCTCACTCTGTTCTGTACCCATTCCCTCTCTCTCTCTCTCTCTCTCTCTCTCTCTCTCTCTCTCTCTCTCTCTCTCTCTCTCTCTCTCTCTCTCTCTCTCTCTCTCTCTCTCTCTCCTTCTCCTGCTCACTCTACTCTGTACCCATTCTCCCTCTCTCTCTCTCTCTCTCTCTCTCTCTCTCTCTCTCTCTCTCTCTCTCTCTCTCTCTCTCTCTCTCTCTCTCTCTCTCTCTTCTCCTGCTCTCTCTCTCTCCTGCTCACTCTCTGTACCCATTCTCTCTCTCTCTCTCTCTCTCTCTCTCTCTCTCTCTCTCTCTCTCTCTCTCTCTCTCTCTCTCTCTCTCTCTCTCTCCCCTGCTCACTCTCTCTGTACCCATTCTCTCTCTCTCTCTCTCCTCTCCCTGCTCACTCTACTCTGTACCCATTCTCTCTCTCTCTCTCTCTCTCTCTCTCTCTCCCTCTCTGCTCTCTCTCTCTCTCCCATTCTCTCTCTCTCTCTCTCTCTCTCTCTCTCTCTGTACCCTCTCTCTCTCTCTCCCTCCCCTGCTCACTCTGCTCTGTACCATTCATTCTCTCTCTCTTTCTCTTTATCTCTCTCTCTCCCTCCCCTGCTCACTCTGCTCTGTACCCATTCTCTCTCTCTATCTCTCCCTCCCCTGCTCACTCTGCTCTGTACCCATTCTCTCTCTCTATCTCTCTCTCCCTCCCCTGCTCACTCTGCTCTGTACCCATTCTCTCTCTCTATCTCTCCCTCCCCTGCTCACTCTGCTCTGTACCCATTCTCTCTCTCTATCTCTCTCTCCCTCCCCTGCTAACTCTGCTCTGTACCCATTCTCTCTCTCTCTCTCTCTCTCTCTCTCTCTCTCTCTCTCTCTCTCTCTCTCTCTCTCTCTCTCTCTCTCTCTCTCTCTCTCTCTCTCTCTCTCCCTCCCCTGCTCACTCTGCTCTGTACCCATTCTCTCTCTCTCCTCTCTCTCTCCCTCCCCTGCTCACTCTGCTCTGTACCCATTCTCTCTCTCTCTCTTTCTCTCTCTCTCTCTCTCTCTCTCCCTCCCCTGCTCACTCTGCTCTGTACCCATTCTCTCTCTCTCTCTATCTCTCTCTCCCTCCCCTGCTCACTCTGCTCTGTACCCATTCTCTCTCTCTCTCTCTCTCTCTCTCTCTCTCTCCCCTCTCACTCTGCTCTACCCATTCTCTCTCTCTCTCTCTCTCTCTCCCTGCTCTCTCTCTCTGTACCCATTCTCTCTCTCTATCTCTCTCTCCCTCCCCTGCTCACTCTGCTCTGTACCCATTCTCTCTCTTCTCTCTCTCTCTCTCTCTCTCTACCCATTCTCTCTCCCCTGCTCCTGATCACTCTGCTCTGTACCCATTCTCTCTTCTCTCCAGCTCACTCTTCTCTCTACCCATTCTTTCTCTCTCTCTCTCTCCCTCCCCTGCTCACTCTGCTCTGTACCATTTTCTCTCTCTCTCTCCCCTGCTCACTCTGCTCTGTACCCATTCTCTCTCTGTCTCTCTCTCTCTCAATTTAATTCAATGCAAGGTGCTTTATAAACATTACATTACAAAGGTTTCAGAGGAATAGAGAAATGGCAAGTGTCATATTATGTGCAAATAGTTGAAGTACAAAAGGGAAAATAAATAAGCATACATATGGGTTGTATTTACATGGTGTTTGTTCTTCACTGGTTGCCCTTTTCTTGTGGCAACAGGTCACAAATCTTGCTGCTGTGATGTCACACTGTGGTATTTCATCCAATATATATATGGGAGTCTCTCTCACACACACACACACACCTTCCTTTCTCTCTGGGTGAAATGACCCATCTGCTTGGCTCTTCTAATTAGAAACATTTGGTTGTCAGTACATTATGGCAGCATGTGCCGGGCATACTTTCGTAAACACCAACCCCAACGTGACGGGCTACAAACACAACCACCACGGGGAGAGGAGACCATCACAAGGGCACATTGAACTGTAACACGAAAGAGAAAATGTGCACATATTCCTCAGGCTCTGCATAGAAAAGACATGTTAAAAAGTAAATCCTATCTGCATCTCTAATATTCTCCCAAAGTTGATTTATTGGTGAGCTGCGTAGGCACAGGTAGGCCTATGCTACAGTAAACTGCCACATGCATATATTACATGACTTCCACATGTATGTACCCTACAGCTGCATCATCAGTAACGAACAGCCTACCGGATGTACAGAAATACAATTTGAAGATACTTCAGTATAAAAATATGAAAATATATAAATCTCCATCATCATTCTGAGCCTGCCTGTCCTTCGCCTGTCTGCTTTTCTTTTGCCATCCATCCATCTGTCTCTCCCTCTATCTTGCCATCCATCCATCTGTCTCTCCCTCTATCTCGCCATCCATCCATCTGTCTCTCCTTCAATCTCGCCATCCATCCATCTGTCTCTCCCTCTATCTTGCCATCCATCCATCTGTCTCTCCCTCTATCTCGCCATCCATCCATCTGTCTCTCCCTCTATCTCGCCATCCATCCATCTGTCTCTCCCTCTATCTTGCCATCCATCCATCTGTCTCTCCCTCTATCTCGCCATCCATCCATCTGTCTCTCCCTCTATCTCGCCATCCATCCATCTGTCTCTCCTTCAATCTCGCCATCCATCCATCTGTCTCTCCCTCTATCTCGCCATCCATCCATCTGTCTCTCCCTCTATCTTGCCATCCATCCATCTGTCTCTCCCTCTATCTCGCCATCCATACATCTGTCTCTCCCTCTATCTCGCCATCCATTTGAGCTTTCTGTCTGACCAGTCTGTTTATGTGGAGATTATGTAGACAGGGGTTGTACATTTTTCCACATTACCAACCGTCGTTCCACACAGTAACAGCATGCTGTACAAATGTGACGGCTTTGTACTTGACCGGACGCTAAATCACCTCTTAGCGCTGGAGGATTTGTCTAAACGGTATGTGTGGGCTGGAGGAACAGGGAATGCAGAGCTTGAATACTGCTCCAAGAGGTGCATGCTTTTGTTCTAGCACTAACACATCTGATTCAGCTAATCAAGGTCTAGATGGTGCTGTGCTGGGCTTGAACAAAAGCACCTCCATCTGCTCTCCAGAACCTGGGCTGGTGACTACTGTGTTAAATGTTATGATATCTATGATCCCTCACTATGTGGCTGCAGTATACCTCCAGTTTCTTCCCTAGCCCATCCCCAGTCTACCTACTGACTCAGCGTGGTCTGGTCTGCGGTGCTCAAGGTTGCACTGCTCGCTAATATAAACAGACCACAGGAGCCTCAGGAACTGCAGGGCTGAACTCTGATCTCTGCGGTGAAAGGTTGGCATAATTGAAACCTGGAGAGAGCTCTGGAGAGCTGAACAGTGTACTGCGTCAGAGAGAGTCCTGACCTTGAGGTCATCTTCCTCCCCCTTCCTCATCCTCCCACCTCGCCCATCTCTTTTTCTTTCCCCTGAGCTTCCTTTAATGATTTGATCATATGCACCTCGCGTCATCGGAAGCTCCACACCTGAACGGTGTCCAATATTCACCTCCTTGCTGTCATGGTACTTAGTGTATCAAATTCTGAGAGGTCTTTGGAGAAGCTAATCCTGAAGGACACAGAGATGCTGAATGGTGAAAATCCTTGTTTGCTGTGGTTTTATCTTAGGTGTCCCCAAAACACGTGTAAATAATGGACTATTCATTTTGCCTTCCTGTGTTATACTGATGCTAAAATATTGATTCTATTCTACTGAGCCATTTACTTTATGTTCGTATTCTTATTGTTGTTGCATTGTCGAGTGGGAATCTACAAGTCAGCATTTCGTTGGACAGTGTATACCATGTGTATCCTGTACATACGACGAATGCAACTTGAAAATTGTTAGGGTGTTCTGCAGAATCAGTTATTCTCATCTGTAAAAGCAACGGAAGAGACGCCTAATGCTCAGTTGGTAGAGCATGGAACTTGCAATGCCATGTTTGTTGGTTCGATTCCCACGGGGGACCAGTATAAAAATTTAAAAAGTATGAAATGTTTGCACTCACTAATGTAAGTCGCTCTGGATAAGAGTGTCTGTTAAATGACTCAATGTAAATGTAAACATGTAAAGCTATTCTGACAGTCTTGGAAAGAAGCAGACATGCCATTGGCTGACCTCAAGGTGTGAAACACAATATATCATTGTACAACAGCTTCACTAAAAAACACTGCATCCCAGTTTGAATACCTTAAGGTTTCATCATTCCTTCCCTCCTTGGCCCATCTGGCTATTCTGGATTGGTGAATGCAATAAGGAAGAACAAAACCTGCTTGGTAACATAACAGATGTGATTGTTGAAGTGGATTAAAAGCCTGCCCACACACTGTGCTTCAGCAAGGTGGCCAATGGTCGCCCCCTTAGTGCAATCTGAGATCCATTGGACGTCCAACTCTGATGTCACCCCTTTGAAGACTGAATTTAAAATGGTTACGGTTAGGGTTTAGTGTAGGGACATCCCAAGGATCATGGATAGCACTAACCCTAGTGTGGGGCATGGTTGAATGGAGACAAGGGGATTGATTGAATAGTATCGCCATCCAGTGGAGGCAGTTGGGGACACATCCAACACCCTCAGACAGGAGAGAGCAGCGAAAAGTCATGTGCAGAACTGGGCAGTTCAGTGCCATCTTGATTCAGGACAGAAGGAGAGACACTCAACTGGAGAGGGATATACAGCAGCAGCTTACTATACTTCCACACTGGTTTTATCGCCACCCAAAAAAACACTATTGGAAAACTCTTAACCAGAGAAGAATACATATGCATCTATTCCCCCTCAGGAGACTGAAAAGGTTTGGCATGAGTCCTCACATCCTCAAAAAGTTATACAGTTGCACCATCGAGAGCATTCTGACCGGTTGCATCACTGCCTGGTATGGCAACTGCTCGGCCTCCGACCGCAAGGCACTACAGAGGTTACTGTGTAACCCAATACATCCCTTGTGCCAAGCTTCCTGCCATCCAGGATCCCTATACCAGGTGGAAGGCCCTAAAAATGGTCAAAGACGGTTCTCTCTGCTACCCCACGGCAAGCGGAGCGCTGAGTCTAGGTCCAAAAGGCTTCTTAACAGCTTCTACCCCCAAGCCATAAGACTCCTGAACAGCTAATCAAATGGCTAACCCCCAAACCCCGACCCCCTCTTTTACGCTGCTGCTACTCTCTGGTTATTATCTATGGATAGTCACTTTACCTCTACCCACATGTACATATTACCTCAATTGCCTGGACTAACCTGTGCCCCCGCACATTGACTCTGTACCGGTACCACCTGTATATAGCCTCCACATTGACTCTGTACCGGTACCACCTATATATAGCCCCCACATTGACTCTGTACCGGTACCACCTATATATAGCCTCCACATTGACTCTGTACCGGTACCACCTATATATAGCCTCCACATTGACTCTGTACCGGTACCACCTATATATAGCCTCCACATTGACTCTGTACCGGTACCCCCTGTATATAGCCTCCACATTGACTCTGTACCGGTACCCCCTGTATATAGCCTCCACATTGACTCTGTACCGGTACCACCTATATATAGCCTCCACATTGACTCTGTACCGGTACCACCTATATATAGCCTCCACATTGACTCTGTACCGGTACCCCCTGTATATAGCCTCCACATTGACTCTGTACCGGTACCACCTATATATAGCCTCCACATTGACTCTGTACCGGTACCCCCTGATTATAGCCTCCACATTGACTCTGTACCGGTACCCCCTGTATATAGCCTCCACATTGACTCTGTACCGGTACCCCCTATATATAGCCTCCACATTGACTCTGTACCGGTACCACCTATATATAGCCCCGCTATTGTTATTTTACTTCTGCTCTTTAATGATGTTATTTTTATTTTTTTTCTCACTTGTGTATATTTGACCTAACACTTATTTTTCTTAAAACTGAATTGTTGGTTAAGGGCTTGTAAGTAAGCATTTCACTTTCATTTCACTGACAAATAACGTTTGATTTGATTTGACTTGATTTACATTGGATGCTGTAGCAGACTATAATCAATCCACCATCCTATAGTTACTTGTTATGAGCTATTCACATTTTTACCACGAGGTGTCAGGCTATCCCATAGCAATGACAGCAGCCATACACCAGCCCAGCTATAGAGGGATTCACCTTTTCGGGGGGGGGGGTTGCTTCCCTTTCACCTCCTTTTATTCACATTGACATCAAATGGAGACGCATTGGAAAATGAAACAATGCATTTCAGGGCCCAGTCACTGACTAATATATGTAAAGGGCCCTGTCACTGACTAATATATGTAAAGGGCCCTGTCACTGACTAATATATGTAAAGGGCCCTGTCACTGACTAATATATGTAAAGGGCCCTGTCACTGACTAATATATGTAAAGGGCCCAGTCACTGGCTAATAAATGTACAGAGCCCAGTCCCTGGCTAATAAATGTACAGAGCCCAGTCCCTGGCTAATAAATGTAAAGGGCTCAGTCCCTGGCTAATAAATGTACAGAGCCCAGTCCCTGGCTAATAAATGTACAGAGCCCAGTCCCTGGCTAATAAATGTACAGAGCCCAGTCCCTGGCTAATAAATGTACAGAGCCCAGTCTCTGGCTAATAAATGTACAGAGCCCAGTCCCTGGCTAATATATGTACAGAGCCCAGTCCCTGGCTAATAAATGTACAGAGCCCAGTCCCTGGCTAATATATGTACAGAGCCCAGTCCCTGGCTAATAAATGTACAGAGCCCAGTCCCTGGCTAATATATGTACAGAGCCCAGTCCCTGGCTAATAAATGTACAGAGCCCAGTCCCTGGCTAATAAATGTACAGAGCCCAGTCTCTGGCTAATAAATGTACAGAGCCCAGTCCCTGGCTAATAAATGTACAGAGCCCAGTCCCTGGCTAATAAATGTACAGAGCCCAGTCCCTGGCTAATAAATGTACAGAGCCCAGTCCCTGGCTAATAAATGTACAGAGCCCAGTCCCTGGCTAATAAATGTACAGAGCCCAGTCCCTGGCTAATAAATGTACAGAGCCCAGTCCCTGGCTAATATATGTACAGAGCCCAGTCCCTGGCTAATAAATGTACAGAGCCCAGTCCCTGGCTAATAAATGTACAGCGCCCAGTCCCTGGCTAATAAATGTACAGAGCCCAGTCCCTGGCTAATAAATGTACAGAGCCCAGTCCCTGGCTAATAAATGTACAGAGCCCAGTCCCTGGCTAATAAATGTACAGAGCCCAGTCCCTGGCTAATATATGTACAGAGCCCAGTCCCTGGCTAATAAATGTACAGAGCCCAGTCCCTGGCTAATAAATGTACAGAGCCCAGTCCCTGGCTAATAAATGTACAGAGCCCAGTCCCTGGCTAATAAATGTACAGAGCCCAGTCCCTGGCTAATAAATGTACAGAGCCCAGTCCCTGGCTAATATATGTACAGAGCCCAGTCCCTGGCTAATAAATGTACAGAGCCCAGTCCCTGGCTAATAAATGTACAGAGCCCAGTCCCTGGCTAATAAATGTACAGAGCCCAGTCCCTGGCTAATAAATGTACAGAGCCCAGTCCCTGGCTAATAAATGTACAGAGCCCAGTCCCTGGCTAATAAATGTACAGAGCCCAGTCCCTGGCTAATATATGTACAGAGCCCAGTCCCTGGCTAATATATGTAAAGGGCTCAGTCCCTGGCTAATATATGTAGAAGGCCCAGTCCTTGGCTAATAAATGTACAGGGCTCAGTCCCTGGCTAATAAATGTACAGGGCTCAGTCCCTGACTAATAAATGTAGAAGGCCCAGTCCTTGGCTAATAAATGTACAGGGCTCAGTCCCTGGCTAATAAATGTACAGAGCCCAGTCCCTGGCTAATAAATGTACAGAGCCCAGTCCCTGGCTAATAAATGTACAGAGCCCAGTCCCTGGCTAATAAATGTACAGAGCCCAGTCCCTGGCTAATATATGTAAAGGGCTCAGTCCCCGGCTAATAAATGTACAGGGCTCAGTCCCTGGCTAATAAATGTAGAAGGCCCAGTCCTTGGCTAATAAATGTACAGGGCTCAGTCCCTGGCTAATAAATGTAGAAGGCCCATTCCTTGGCTAATAAATGTAGAAGGCCCAGTCCCTGGCTAATAAATGTACAGGGCTCAGTCCCTGGCTAATAAATGTAGAAGGCCCAGTCCTTGGCTAATAAATGTAGAAGGCCCAGTCCTTGGCTAATAAATGTAGAAGGCCCAGTCCTTGGCTAATAAATGTACAGGGCCCAGTCCCTGGCTAATAAATGTACAGGGCTCAGTCCCTGGCTAATAAATGTAGAAGGCCCAGTCCTTGGCTAATAATTGTAGAAGGCCCAGTCCTTGGCTAATAAATGTAGAAGGCCCAGTCCCTGGCTAATAAATGTACAGGGCTCAGTCCCTGGCTAATAAATGTAGAAGGCCCAGTCCTTGGCTAATAAATGTAGAAGGCCTAGTCACTGGCTAATAAATGTACAGGGCCCAGTCCCTGGCTAATAAATGTACAGGGCTCAGTCCAGTCACTGGCTAATAAATGTACAGGGCCCAGTCCCTGGCTAATAAATGTACAGGGCCCAGTCCCTGGCTAATAAATGTACAGGGTTAAGTGTGTGTGTGTGTGTGTGTGTGTGTGTGTGTGTGTGTGTGTGTGTGTGTGTGTGTGTGTGTGTGTGTGTGTGTGTGTGTGTGTGTGTGTGTGTGTGTGTGTGTGTGTGTGTGTGTGTGTGTGTGTGTGTGTGTGTGTGTGTGTGTGGTTGTGTCTTCGTCGGTATCTCACTCACCAAACTCCCATGAAACTCCTTCAGGGTGTATCTGTAAAACCAGATAGTTATATTTCCTCTGTTGACAAAACACGACTACTAATACAACGTTTGTGACGCAAATAGGTTTCACATTAAAGATTGAGGAAAACAATAGGTTTCACATTAAAGATTGAGGAAAACAATAGGTTTCACATTAAAGATTGAGGAAAACAATAGGTTTCACATTAAAGATTGAGGAAAACAATAGGTTTCACATTAAAGTTTGAGGAAAACAATAGCCATAAAGCTTCTCTATGTCCCCAATTGAAGCCTGTCTATTTCTATCTCTCTGGGACCCCAAAATAACGTTCCCCCCAAAATGAATCACAAATTACCCTTCTCATCCATGGCTGCTCACCCTTTCCCACCCAAATCAAAAGGGGGGGAGTCACTAGAGGTCATGTCTGGGCACCCCCCAGGAGAATAGCAGGGTTTCTGTCTGTCTGCC
This sequence comes from Oncorhynchus gorbuscha, assembly GCF_021184085.1. NCBI lineage: Eukaryota > Metazoa > Chordata > Actinopteri > Salmoniformes > Salmonidae > Oncorhynchus > Oncorhynchus gorbuscha. Next base: position 38,159,129 of record NC_060194.1, on the reverse strand, counting down.
CGTCCCTGCCCAGCCCTTTAACAGCTCTCTATGGTCCCTATAGCAACAGCCAGGGTCTAGAGAAGGCCCCAGACTGCGGTGTCCAACCAGATGCCCATAATTGACGTTATTATACGGAGGTGTCAGACCAGCCAGTCCCCCCTTAATAGAGGCAGACACTCTCCCAGACCAGCCAGTCTCCCCTCCACAGAGGCAGACACTCTCCCAGACCAGCCAGTCTCCCCTCCACAGAGGCAGACACTCTCCCAGACCAGCCAGTCTCCCCTCTACAGAGGCAGACACTCTCCCAGACCAGCCAGTCTCCCCTCCACAGAGGCAGACACTCTCCCAGACCAGCCAGTCTCCCCTCCACAGAGGCAGTGTGTGTGTGAGTGCGTGCGTGCGCGCGCGTGCGTGTGTGGATGCGTGTGTGCGTGTGTGTGTGTGTGTGTGTGTGTGTGTGTGTGTGTGTGTGTGTGTGTGTGTGTGTGTGTGTGTGTGTGTGTGTGTGTGTGTGTGCGTGCGTGCGTGCGTGCGTGCGTGCGTGCGTGCGTGCGTGCGTGCGTGCGTGTGTGTGTGTGTGTGTGTGTGTGTGTGTGTGTGTGTGTGTGTGTGTGTGTGTGTGTGTGTAGGCTGGGTGAAAATGACTGTCCAGTGATCACATTCCATGTTTTCATATGACCGCCAGTTGATCATAGTGATGACGGCTCCAGCCATAATGATCCAGTGTTGAGCCACAACCCAGCAGGAAACACCACCTACACACCCACTTAGAGAACACTGCTTTAGGGGTTCAAATTGACTACATTATATATCATTATAGCGCATTCTGCAGAATCGATTATGCCTTTTGTCTGTCTGAGCATTAGTGAGGTCGGGCGCTGATATTGGACGATTAGGCCTGGCTCCGCATTCGGTGTTCCAATTAATCCCAAAGGTGTTCGAAAGGGTTGAGGTCAGGTCTCTGTCAAATTCTTCCACCCATCTCAACAAGCCATTTCTGTATAGTCCACGCTTTGTGCAAGGGGGCATTGTCATGCTGAAACAGGAAAGGGCCTTCCCCAAATTGTTGCCACAAAGTTGTAAGAACAGAATCATCTAGAATGTCCTTGTACACTGAGTTAAGATTTTCCTTCACCGGAGCGAAGGGACCCAAACCATGATAAACAGCCCCAGACCATTATTCCTCCTCCACCAAATTTTACAGTTGGCACTCTGCATTGTGGCAGGTAGCGTTCTCCAGATTCCTTTGTTGGACTGCCAGATGGTGAAGAGTGATTCATCACTCCAGAGAACACGTTTCCACTGCGCCAGAGTCCAATGGCGATGAGTTTTACACCACTCCAGCCAACACTAGACATTGCGCATGGTGATCTTAAGCTTGTGTCCGGCTGCTCAGCCATGGGAACCCATTTCATGAAGCTCCCAATTAACATTTCTTTTGCTGACATTGCTTCCAGAGGCAGTTTGGAACTCAGTTGTGAGTGTTACAACCGAGGTCAGGCGAATTCTATGTGCTACTAACTTCAGCATTCGCCGGTCCCATTTTTTGAGCTTGTGTGGCCTACCACTTCACGGCTGAGCCATTGTTTCTCCTAGACGTTTCCATTTCACAGTAACAGCACTTACAGTTGACAGGGGCAGCTCTAGCAGGGCAGGGATTTTGACAAACTGACTTGTTGGAAAGTCACTGAGCTCTTCAATAAGGCCATTCTACTGCCAATGTTTGTCCATGGAGATTGCATGGCTGTACACCTGTCAGCAAATCCACTAATTTGAAGGGGTGTCCACATACTTCTGTATAGATAGTGTACATACAATTTACAGTACAAAATCTTAGAAATAGCATGAGTTTCCTGCCCTCATCTGAGCTTCAGAATAACTAACTGAACCATTGTGGATTAGACAGCAGCACATTTCAGAAGATCAATCAAGGATCACTCAGATTTAGCCCAATCAAAGGTCAACACAATGGCTAAGATATTATCGCCCCTGGCTTTCTATAGGTCAAGCCCTGACCTGGTCAATCTGATCAGCCCTGATTGGGTTAAAGATGCATCCGTCTGCTGTCCGTCAAATGACATAAGAGGTCACTCAATCGATGCACTGTCCTATAGTTTATCAACACTCTCCCTGGTCACCGACACACTCCCTGACCATAAAGGTCAAGGGGTCATCTAACTCTCTGTCCCTGACCAGTCCCACTTGTCTACGTTACATAATGAGTTTCAGGCAGCTATGTCTGGAGACAAGTATTTTACAGCCAGGCATCAGTCTGTATGAAGGACTGTACAGCCAGGCATCAGTCTGTATAAAGGACTGTACAGCCAGGCATCAGTCTGTATAAAGGACTGTACAGCCAGGCATCAGTCTGTATGAAGGACTGTACAGCCAGGCATCAGTCTGTATAAAGGACTGTACAGCCAGGCATCAGTCTGTATAAAGGACTGTACAGCCAGGCATCAGTCTGTATGAAGGACTGTACAGCCAGGCATCAGTTTGTATAAAGGACTGTACAGCCAGGAATCAGTCTGTATAAAGGACTATACAGCCAGGCATTAGTCTGTATGAAGGACTGTACAGCCAGACATCAGTCTGTATGAAGGACTGTACAGCCAGTCATTAGTCTGTATAAAGGACTGTACAGCCAGGGAGGCAGTCTGTAAAAAGGACTGTACAGCCAGGCATCAGTCTGTATAAAGGACTATACAGCCAGGCATCAGTCTGTATAAAGGACTGTACAGCCAGGCATCAGTCTGTATAAAGGACTGTACAGCCAGGCAGGCAGTCTGTATAAAGGACTGTACAGCCAGGCATCAGTCTGTATAAAGGACTATACAGCCAGGCATCAGTCTGTATAAAGGACTGTACAGCCAGGCATCAGTCTGTATAAAGGACTGTACAGCCAGGCAGGCAGTCTGTATAAAGGACTGTACAGCCAGGCATCAGTCTGTATAAAGGACTATACAGCCAGGCATCAGTATGTATAAAGGACTGTACAGCCAGGCATCAGTCTGTATAAAGGACTGTACAGCCAGGCAGGCAGTCTGTATAAAGGACTGTACAGCCAGGCATCAGTCTGTATAAAGGACTATACAGCCAGGCAGGCAGGCAGTCTGTAAACAGGGACTAACGGAGCCACTGAAAAGGTAAACATAGTGTGTAAATCATGAACAACAGAATGGCCAGTTGGTGATCCAGTCAGTGGTCTGTACAGCTCAGTTGTTTATTTGTTGGTGTCATGTGGATTTCAGCCCCAGTCCAGTTGTTTATGTGTTGGTGTCATGTGGATTTCAGCCCCAGTCCAGTTGTTTATTTGCTGGTTTCCTGTGGATTTCAGCCCCAGTCCAGTTGTTTATTTGTTGGTGTCATGTGGATTTCAGCCCCAGTCCAGTTGTTTATTTGCTGGTTTCCTGTGGATTTCAGCCCCAGTCCAGTTGTTTATTTGTTGGTGTCATGTGGATTTCAGCCCCAGTCCAGTTGTTTATTTGCTGGTTTCCTGTGGATTTCAGCCCCAGTCCAGTTGTTTATTTGCTGGTTTCCTGTGGATTTCAGCCCCAGTCCAGTTGTTTATTTGTTGGTGTCATGTGGATTTCAGCCCCAGTCCAGTTGTTTATTTGTTGGTGTCGTGTGGATTTCAGCCCCAGTCCAGTTGTTTATTTGTTGGTGTCATGTGGATTTCAGCCCCAGTCCAGTTGTTTATTTGTTGGTGTCGTGTGGATTTCAGCCCCAGTCCAGTTGTTTATTTGTTGGTGATTTCAGCCCCAGTCCAGTTGTTTATTTGTTGGTGTCGTGTGGATTTCAGCCCCAGTCCAGTTGTTTATTTGTTGGTGTCGTGTGGATTTCAGCCCCAGTCCAGTTGTTTATTTTCTGGTTTCCTGTGGATTTCAGCCCCAGTCCAGTTGTTTATTTATTGGTGTCATGTGGATTTCAGCCCCAGTCCAGTTGTTTATTTGCTGGTTTCCTGTGGATTTCAGCCCCAGTCCAGTTGTTTATTTGTTGGTGTCATGTGGATTTCAGCCCCAGTCCAGTTGTTTATTTATTGGTGTCATGTGGATTTCAGCCCCAGTCCAGTTGTTTATTTGCTGGTTTCCTGTGTTCAACAATATACAATATGAAAAAATGCATACATACAAAATGTGAACAAATAAAAACAGTTCATATACATTCGAAATCATTATAACGTGTATTGCCTTCGTCTGGTCCACAGCACCCCAGTGCCTTTGGAGTGTCTGTAAAGCAGTGTTCTCCGATCCTGAACCTGATCGAGTTGCAGCCCATCACTAACATACCTGATTGGGCTTGATTAGCTGGGTTAGCCCTGGGGCTGGAACATAAATATGCACATCACAGTCCGTGGATTTGAAGATTTTCATAGATTTCTATGGGATTTATTCACTTTGGGGTCAGGGGTCATAGAGCCAGACACGATTTTATGGGTCCTCAAATAGAGAGAAATGGGGAGGCATGGGGTGTCTGGGCGAGATCAATTATAGGGTGGCTAGACACATGACGGTCACACTCCATGGTTCTCCTCTATGGTGTTTCTCATGTTAAAACTGAATTCATCTATGGTGTTTCTCATGTTAAAACTGAATTCATCTTACGGTGTTTATCCATGTTAACACTGAATTCATCTATGGTGTTTCTCATGTTAAAACTGAATTCATCTTACGGTGTTTATCATGTTAAAACTGAATTCATCTATGGTGTTTCTCATGTTAACACTGAATTCATCTATGGTGTTTCTCATGTTAACACTGAATTCATCTATGGTGTTTCTCATGTTAACACTGAATTCATCTATGGTGTTTCTCATGTTAAAACTGAATTCCTCTTACAGTTATTCTCATGTTAACACTGAATTCATCTTACGGTGTTTCTCATGTTAACACTGAATTCATCTTACGGTGTTTCTCATTTTAACACTGAATTCCTCTTACGGTGATTCTCATGTTAACACTGAATTCCTCTTACGGTGATTCTCATGTTAACACTGAATTCCTCTTACGGTGATTCTCATGTTACCACTGAATTCCTCTTACGGTGATTCTCATGTTAACACTGAATTCCTCTTACGGTGATTCTCATGTTACCACTGAATTCCTCTATGGTGTTTCTCATGTTACCACTGAATTCCTCTTACAGTGATTCTCATGTTAACACTGAATTCCTCTTACGGTGATTCTCATGTTAAAGCTGAATTCATTTTAGGGTGTTTTTCATGTTAAAACTGAATTAATCAAATGGTGTTTCTCATGTTAAAACTGAATTCATCTCACTGTGTTTCACATGATAACAAGGAATTCATCTTATAGTGTTTCTCATGTTAAAACTGTATTCATCTTAGGGTGTTTTTCACGTTAACACTGAATTCATTTTATGGTGAGAAACACTATGAGATGATTTCAGTTTTAACATGAGAAACACCCTAAAATTAATTGTTTATGCAACATTGACTCCCCTGTACATAGCCTTTCTACTGTAATTTTAATTGTTGCTCCTTAATTATTTGTTATATTTCAACAACAAAAAATCTTAAAACTGAACTGTTGATTAAGAGCTTGTAAGTAAGTATTTCACTGTAATGTCTACACCTGTTGTATTCGGCGCGTGTGACAAATAACATTTGATTTGATTTATTAATCACAAAATTCTGAATGACGACGATGTCTTATATCAGATGAGATTCCCCTGTTCAATGCCTTCCCTTCACCTGGCATATGGCTAAAACAGACTACTGTGAACCCCAATGCCCCATCCTCATAAGCTTGGCTGTAGCGTGCATTTCCCCAAAATTATGGGACTTCACTCCCATAACAATTCAGGGGATCATCAAAAGCATAAAAAAGAGCAATGCCTTAGAAATGGTCATGTCCATTGATTTAAGGCACCTGCCCGCCCCAACTCTGACCATAAGAGCAAACAGTTCAGCGTGCATCAGTTCCATGTGAAAAAGTGAAAAAAGTTCATGCAAGAGCTACAGTTTACAAGCCCAGGCTGGACTACAGTAGCCTGCAGTGCCTTCAGTAAGTATTCACACCCCTTGACTTTTTCCAGATTTTGTTGTGTTACGGCCTGGGTTTTTTTTGGTCACTGGCCTGGTCATAATACTACATAATGTCAAAGTGGAATTATATTTCTATACTTTTTTATAAATTAATAAAAAATCTAATGTTGAAATGTCTTGAGTCAATAAGAATTCAAGACCTTTGTCATGGCAAAAGACTAAATAAGTGCAGGAGTACATATCTGCTTAACAAGTCACATAATAAATTGTATGGACTCACTCTGTGGGAAATAATAGTGTTTAGCATGATGTTTGACTACCTCATCGCTGTACCCCGTAGGCCGTCATTGAAAATAAGAATTTGTTCTTAACTGACTTGCCTAGTAAAATAAAGGTAAAATTAAATTAAAATAAAAACCCCACACATACAATTATCTGTAAGGTCACTCAGTCAAGTAGTGAATTTCAAACACAGATTCAACCACAAAGACCAGGGAGGTTTTCCAAAGCCTCGCAAAGAAGAGCTCCTATTGCTGGATGGGTCAAAAAAAAGAGCAGACATTCAATATCTCTTTGAGCATGGTGATGTTATTAATTACAATTTGGATGGTGTATCAATACACCCAGTCACTACATGATACAGGCGTCCTTCCTAACGCAGTTGCCGGAGAGGAAAGAAACCGCTCAGGCATTTCACCATGAGGCCAATGGTGACTTTAAAACAGTTACAGGGTTTAATGGCTGTGATAGGAAAACACAGAGGATGGATCAACAACATTGTATTTACTCCACAAGACTAACCTAATTGACAGAGTGAAAAGAAGAAAGCAAGTACAGAATAAAAGTAGTGCAAAACATGCATCCTGTTTGCAACAAGGCACTAAAGTAATACTGCAAAAAATGTGGCCAAGCAATTAATGTTTTGGCCTGAATACAAAGTGTTATGTTTGGTGTAAATCCAATGCAACACATTACTGAGTACTACTCTCCATATTTTCAAGTGTTGTGGTGGCTGCATCATGTTATGGGTATGCTTGTAATCATTAAGGACTGGGGAGTTTTTCAGGATCCTAGAGAATCCTAGAGGAAAGCCTGGTTCAGTCTACTTTCAACCAGACACTTGGAGATTAATTCATCTTTCAGGAAGACAATTACCTAAAACACAAGGCCAAATCTACACTGGAGTTGCTTACCAAGAAGACAGTGAATGTTCCTGAGTGGCCAAGTTACAGTTTTGACTTCCTGAATATGGTTGTCTGGCAATGATCAACAACCAATTTGACAGAGCTTGAATAATGTTTTTAAGAATAATTGTCATGTTTTGTCTTATATTGTCTTGTCATTATGCTTTCCCTTCTGTTCGTTTCCCCCTGCTGGTCTTATTAGGTTCGTTCCCTTTTTCTATCCCTCTTTCTCCCCCTCCCTCTCTCTCCTCTCTCTATCGTTCCGTTCCTGCTCCCAGCTGTTCCTATTCTCCTACTCACTCATTTAGTCTTTCCACACCTGTTCCCTATCTTGTCCTCTGATTAGAGTCCCTATTTCTCCCCTTGTCTTCCGTTTCTGTCCTGTCGGATCCTTGTATTTTGTTCGCCGTGCTGTGTCTTGTTTCCCTCAGATGCTGCGTGTGAGCAGGTGTCTGAGTCTGCTACGGTCGGTGCCTTCCCGAGGCAACCTACAGTTTATGGTCGAGTCTCCAGTCTGTCCTCGTCACTACGAGTGGAATTAGTTTTTTATGTTTTGTTTTCTGCTCCGATTTGTCTAGGAGTATTGCCTATTTTCCTTTACTGGAATAAAGACTCTGTTTTCGCCAAGTCGCTTTTGGGTCCTCATTCACCTGCATAACAATAATGGGCAAATGCTGCACAATCCAGGTGTAGAGTCTCTTAGAGACATACCCAGAAAGCCTCACAGCTGTAATCGCTAGGTGCTTCTACAAAGTCTTTCCTCATCAGGGGTGTGAATACATATGTACATTTTCTAAAAACATGTTTTCACTTTGGTTTTCTGTGTAGATGGGTGAGAAAATAATGTATTTAATCCATTTTTAATTCAGGCTGTAAACAAAACAAAATGTCGAATAAGTCAAGGGGTTTGAATACTTTCTGAAAGCACTGTATATAATTTATGATGTCCTTTATGATGTCCTTCAGAAAGTGAAGTAGGCTCCATGGTCTCATTTTATTTGAGGTATACAGTAATTGTCTAGATCACGATTTTGTAGACGCCATGTTAAATTCGTTTTTTGACAAACGTGATTTTTCAATGATCCCATTTCATAGCAGTTCCACTGCATTTTAGAAAATTGTTCCCCTTTAATCAGGGACTGATTTACATCTGGGATACCAGGTGTGTGCAATTATTTATCTGGTCGAACAAAAATCCAGAAACCTCTGAACATCATAGGGTAAGAGTTGAATACCTCTGTCCTACAGTATATGGCGTGAAGAAACTAGACCTACATGCTTTTTCAAGTCAAATGTAAACTAAATTACTTCTGAAATAAATTATCATTTTCTTTTCCACAAAATAGGCATATTGTGTAGTTTAGTCTAAATTTACTTTTTTTTGTGTGAAGTTTATGCCTTTAGGCCTAATACAAATATTCGCAAAAATCTAGTTTAGGCTGCTTTATATTCAGGCTCTTTACATTTTTGAATCACTTTAGACATATGCAACTACTGACATGATGACGAGTTCCTCAATGCCTGAATCTCAAAAGGTTGACGAACTCCCCACCACAGAGAGCGCGCGCTATTTTTTCATAATGAGCTACACGACATGCCTTGAATTGCAATAGAGGCTCGCGCTTTGAGCTTGAACTTGACTGTCGGAATGTGCCTCGTGGGAACAGGCCAGAGTTTGCCCCCTCCTTTCATGATGCACAATTTGGTGTCAACTCGAATTATCATAAAACCCAGCCTGCTTCAAATTAAGGGACGAGAGGTGCTGGGAGCTAGTCTCTCTCACATCCAAGGCAGGGGAAGAATTAAGAGCTCCCTCGGTGAAGAAGCTCACTTGGGTACGTTTATTTTACAGACATTTCTACTTGAGAAAGTTTAGGCCTAATATTTAATCCTAGGTACTTGTGTAACGTTAAACGAGAAATATTTGTAATTACTCACATTTTGATATTGACAATAAGTAAACGTTTGTAGGCAATATTTATTTTATTGTATACATTTCCAAGTAGGCCTATGCTGAATATTAGCCTAACTTTTATAGAGCATCATTAACATTTGCAAGAGTGTGATGTCGGCTTGCATGTAAGCCTATTCTACTTTTACTCAAGTGGGCCTAAGAAACTAGAGGTCTATTCTGATTAAATTATTTTCATCTTATTTTGAAAATGTATTTCGTTAACATAATTTCTTATTTCCTTGCAGGTGACTTTCAGACATAACAACAGGTAATTTAAACAGGCATTCACTCCTTGTAGTAAAGCAATTTATGTTTTTAAACATAAAAAAAAACATTTATTTTGCAGTGTACATTTGCAGAAGGTTGTACTTAGTTAATTATCTTCAAAATATTAAGTATTCAATGTATACATTTAAATATACAGTAAAGTAGACAATAATGCATTTGTCTGATACAGTTTTGGTTATACATGTATAACCTTATTTGAATTAGCTCCCAAAAAAATATTTATTTTTATTTTTATTTTGGGGTTCTTGGAACACATATATCTTCATCATTTAAAATGTAGTCCACGATTCAGTGTGAAATTCTTATCAGGATTGTTAACATGATTATAATCATAACAATATCATTATTATACAACTGCAAATCAATTGTTTGCCTAATAAGACAGTGTGCTATAATACCTGAATATAATAATCATGAGAAGCCTGAGATTACTCAATCTCTATCTTCATTGAATCATTTCCCTCTCAACATGGCTGATGGTACTGCATGGTACCGCACGCATGGCAAGCGGTGCCGGAGCTCAAGTCTGGGACCAAAAGACTCCTGAACAGCTTCTACCATCGAGCCATAAGACAGCTGAACAGTTAGTCAAATGGCTACCCGGACCCCCCCAAATATCTACATTTTGCAACTGCAGCAAAGATGGCACCTGCTATTTCCAGAGGGAAAGAAAATAGATGATTCAATGCAGGAAACAGGAAACTGTCTTGGTAATTCTTTAACATTTAACTTCTACTAGTAATGCATTTTATTCCCCACTGAAAATCTATCTCTGTCTCTGTCTCTGTCTCTGTCTCTGTCTCTCACTCACACACACATACACACACACACACACACACACACTCACTGAAAATAACAGGTGTACATTTTGCTCTGATAATAACAGATACAGTAGTCTAGTCTAGTGAATGTGGCCCTAAAAAAAGGCTGTGTTGATGCTTTACTACTGTTGACCAATAAGAGTAAACTAACTGAAGGCCATGTAATGTACTTGAACTCATCATGACTTGTTGGCCACCAGAAGCATAGACAGAGTTTGGAAAACTCGGTCTTGATAGTTTTTATTTTAATGACACAATGCTGGCACCAAAAGCTAAAACACATTCTAATTTCTAAATTAGAAGATTTTTGTGGAATGTGTTCTATCAACAAGGAGGACGGTTTGGTGAACTGTTATGTGTTTTTGCCATTTTGTACATGGCTACGGTAGTCCAATGCAACATGCAAATATTGTAGAGTAAGCATATCCGCGGGAAGTAGGAGTGCAGCACCCCTGAAAAATTTGAATAAAAAAAACATTTAAAAATATATGTATTTATATTTTATAAAGTGCAGGCCTTTAAAATGAATGCATGCCCTCGGGAGCTGAAATACTTCTGTGTTTATATTATTCCTGGCTAATCAATTCATTGTATTGATTGTCCAGTTAAAATATTAACCCCGAAAGCTTCTTCAAAAGTTATTCGAGGATCCAATTAAAAGGGGTTATTTGAAGAACTTATAGGGGTTCCCCCACAGTTTCAATTTGGAGAACCCCTAAAGGATACTCCAGGAACCTTTTCTTTTTGGAGTGTAGGACGGTGCACAATTGGCCCAGCGTCGTCCATGCTAGGGTTTGGCCGAGGAAGGCCGTCATTGTAAATAAGAATTTGTTCTTAACTGACTTGCCTGGTTAAATACATTTTTATCATCAGCCAGGGCTAGTTTGGATCTTTACACATTTTGTCTTTAGATAGATGATCGTGTTGTTTTACATATATGTTGTTGTTTTCACTGTCTGTTTCCCCACACCACATTCTTCCATGCTAAATAGACATAATGATCCATAAAGTCTCCATACAATATTTAAATATTTGGACACTTATTTTAAATACATTTGTTTTACTATTTTGATCATATATACCTTGAGACTGTATCTGTATTTTCCTATGAAACACTACAACATCACTGCACCTGAAAACACCATACACTACAACATCACTGCACCTGAAAACACCATACACTACAACATCCCTGCACCTGGGGCGGCAGGGTAGCCTAGTGGTTAGAGCGTTGGACTAGTAACGGGAAGGTTGCCATTTCAAACCCCCGAGCTGACAAATCTGTCGTTCTGCCCCTGAACAGGCAGTTAACCCGCTGTTCCTAGGTAAAGGTAAAGGTAAAATAAAAATAAAAACCTGAAAACACCATACACTGCAACATCACTGCACCTGAAAACACCATACACTGCAACATGTGGTATTAAATGTGGTATTCTATAAATTTGGGATTTTGAACACGTAACTTACTCATCTTGAGTAGCTATTTTCTGAGAACGCATTCATTCTACAGGACTTTACTCTCGTGAGGCTATTCTCACAATTTTTCTCTGACATAATTTTGAATCGATCGCATGTACCCACAGAATACCTTTACAGCATATAATTTACTCCTGCATATTGGGGTATGATATCAGTGGCATAATCATTAAAAAAATATTAATTACATTATTTGAACAACTTTAATGCGTATATAGAACACACATGTGAAGCATGATGGAAGTGATGTATTCACCCATGTCTACCGTGTAAAACCTATCTCCAAAATAAGTCATCTGTAAATAATACTGTAACATCAAATCACTTATCAAACTTTATTCAAAATGCATTTACATTTAAATACACTTTAAAGTAGGCTTGTTTACATATTTGTTGACTTATGTTTTATCTAGAGGGTTGTATTGTAAACTCACTTGGTTGAAACTATTTACGGTCTTTTTACGTACTGTACTTGACGCTATTTACGTAGTGTACTTGACGCTTTAAGACGGTAAACGTACATATAAAAAACATGTGTTCTCTCAACTTTATCAGGATGGCTTATATGCATTGATAAAACTGTTATTACGTAAGAAATTACCAAGTAATTACTGGTTAGTTTATTTGTGAGTTATAGCAAATAAACATATTGCTCAATAAATAGCATACCATCTGAAATTTAAAATTAAGCGTTTGATGCAAGTTTCAGACTAAGCAAGTACCTATTGTTAGAAATGATGTAGGTTACCAAATCATCGTCCTTATTCATGCGGTCAAATTATTTATAGGCCATATTGAAATAAAATTACATTTAAAAAGTTGCAGCGCTCCTTTTGACCATATGTAATTATCGTTATTTTGTCACGGAATTACAGCACAAGTTGGTTGGTGCAATTCAGTAAATGTTAGTTTTCTTTAGGATCAATTAAATTTGTGCTGAATTAATCTAACACTTAAAATGAACTCCAACCAATACAATCGAACATCAAAGTTTGATTCTGGCCTCGAAATATCAGTACGATGACGTTTAGACTGCAGGTCAAACCAAATCAACATATCCACACGTATTTAGGCGTAGGCTAGCGTAAAATAACGTATAACTTTCTCAAAATGTCAATGACGTAGCCTATACATTAGGGGACATTTTTCTTTATGGTTTCTTAATTACAAATGCAAATATGTTAATTAAAGACTCCCGAATGAAGCACTGAATACTGTAGTGAAACATTAAATATTATTGGTGAATTGTGTCCCTCCATTAGCTTTCTATGACTGCATGAAATGTCCACCCAGTTTTTGAAGGTGTGTGTTTGAAATATTACCTGAACATTTTACAATCTGTATAAGCGTATTATTCGTTTTTCAAATGAGAAGGCAAACACGCAAATAAAGCATTTTAATGTCTGATACAGTCTGTAGCCTACTTCAGGCTAATTTACAGTGATAGGCCTAAACAAAGGCTCACCTAAAACACATTCACATAGCTATCTCTCCCTCTAATTGTCTGCGTATCGTGTTTTTTCATGTAGTCAATAACTGCAGTCTACACTGTAGTCCAATCCACTGAAGACAATGTTCATGTCCCCTGTCACCAAAGAGCGTCGCTGTTTCTATCATTCGTGTACTGTAGGATAGGGGGGATTTTTCCTCACAAGGTTTTGACAATATTAATTCCGAGAAATATACTGTATGTTCTATATCATTTTATGTAGCCTACATTCTTAGCATACAATCCATAACGTTAGATACGTTAATATTGTACTTTCATATTGAAAAGCAGATGTTTACAAAGTAGTTTTGTTTAAATATAATAATTCAGTAATTTGTTTGCTGTTTAGACGGTTAGCCCTGTTAGTATTATTCCTTATTATTAAAAGTTACTATATGAGTATACAGACTAAAAATGAAGGTTCCTCAATGGTTCTTTGATTAAGGTGATGGTTCTATGTGGAACCATACTAACCCAAATAATAAATATTGGAGTCCTTCAGTGTTTTTTGTGATTCAAAAAGGGTTATTTCCTATTTAATGATAATTAAAATCTGGGGGTCGGCGCCTCATTAGAATATTTTGGGGTGTGGTTTGCTCACAGCACTTTCATCCATAAAGGTTTATAATTATTTATTTATTTACAATAAAAGGGTTTTATATCCCCCAAAAGAGTTGTAACCATAGCGAACCCTTTTTTAGTGCTACATAGACACTTTTTTAATGGTTCTTTGTAGGACCTTGGGAAAGGGTTCTTTATATCACTTATACAGGTTCCATTTAGAACCTTATGATTATGGTTCTTTATATAACCTTCGAAAAAAGGTTCCCTATAGCACCAAAAGGCGTTGCGCTATGGTTACAAGCCGAATAACCCTTATTTGCCACTATATAGAACCAACTGTTTTTAGTGTGTATGTTACGGCAGGCCCATGGGCTTTAGACCTACTGAAGATTAGTATAGAAAAAAATATAGTCCCAGGCCCACGATGCATTTGAGTTTATTTGGCTTGATACAAAATAACTTGAATGATGAAGATTATGGGCTGCTTCATTCTCGTTTGTAAAGAAATAATTTGGTTCCTTAAAGTTTCCTGTATCTGGCGTCGATAGGGTAACAGTAATTCCAACTGACAAAACTGTTCAAAAAAATCGCTCAAAGAAAGATTCAATGTATATTTTTCTTTGTTTAACAGGAGTGACAGTTAGACCTGAATAAACGATGATTATTCATGGTCAAAATGGTGTGTGCGTGTGTGTGTCTGTGTGTGTGTGTGCGCGCGCGTGCGTGTGTGGCTCCATCGTGAGTGTTGCTTTCATCCAACAATTACATTTCTTAAATAGCCTATCACCTCATAATAGTCTGGGGTAGTAGTCCTTGGTAGGCTACTAGCCGAGTATGTAGCAAGCAGTATATGCCCTGAGCATTGCTTTTCCATAAAGTCAGGCCGAATTAATCGTATACCTGTATACCATATATGGTAACCTCTTCAGATAGCATCGCGTGACCATGCGCGTACCATCGTTAGCATTTTTATTTTCGTATCTCCCGCGACAAGCACTGCACCTATTACCTCACTGTGCGACAGAAGGCAGAGAGGCAGATGCGTCATTGAGGAGTAATTAACGCGCTAACATTAAACTTGAGCATCAGCACAGTCGCTGTGGCGCTGTTTCTGTCTCGTTGCCAAAGCCTGGCTGTTTGCTAGGAGGATAACGTCGCGATAAACAATAGCCTCGGCATTGTTTTTCCCCATCTTCATGGTCCTACATCATTTTGAAGCTAAGGAAAGCAAGATAATACAATATTGGAACAGGTTTCGAGTGAATGCAAGGTAGGTTGTGGCATAGGTGGTTTAGGTCTGTCATGTGGTTATGCTGATATTAATTTCAGACCAACAGCCTTTGTATTGTTCCATATTTCTGCAAACATCTTTTGACACATTTGATATGTCGCCTCCCTCCTCCGCCCCCCACCTCTACATCCATCCATCCCCTCTCCATCTATAGCTTGCTGCCCTCTCTCTCTTTCTCGCTGTCTTCCTCGCGCAACCCTTGCTCTCTCCCTCTCTCTCTCTCTCTGTCTGTCTGTCTCTCTGTCTCTCTCTCTCTCTCTCTCTCTCTCTCTCTCTCTCTCTCTCTCTCTCTCTCTCTCTCTCTCTCTCTCTCTCTCTCTCTCTCTCTCTCGGTTGTGTCTGGAACAAAAACGACAGGGGACGTACATTTTGAGAGGCGCAGAGAATATGCGATCACGCAGAGTAGGAACAAAAGCCGTCTGTTATGAAAGGACCAACGAGTGAAGCTGCAGTGTTTGGGTTTCTGGCCACGTTCGCCGATGCCGCTTGAGTGGAGGGGAGAAACAACAGATTCCAATCGCTCTCTCGTGGTCTAGGCTGGGGAGAATACTGCGTGTGACTCCATTTAGTACAATAACCTTATTTATTTCTTGCCATTCAAGCACAAGTCATCTTTTTGGGGAACATTTTAGTAGGATAAACTTCATTGATTAATTTAATGAGCAATATAAACTTTTGAGATATCTTTAACATTAACCAAAACGGATATCTGGTACTATTTTGGATTATAAAGATGCCCATTGTAAGTATGAACGTTGCTGGTGGTGATTCTGTTAGATGTTAAGAGTTTTGTTCACCTGGTGATTGAGGATATTTCGAGTTGCATTTCATCTGGCATAATTTAGTTAGTTTTGGATAGTTATTTTATCTTTCAATTTTCAATTTTTTATTATTATAGTAATCATTATAATTTCCAAAGTATCATATCCTATTACATAAAGTATATAGAGGCCCCCCCAGCGTTAAGAAAATGTTCCGAGATTGTTTAGGGATTGTTCAGAGCCTGGGAAAATGTTTCGGGGCCTACGGAGTGACGTGCTGACGAGACTCTCTTTTTCGGGGGACCTCGGGGCTACCAGACGGTATTGTTATGATAATGATTTCCAGCTCCCTGTTGAACTTGATGTTGACTTCTTTCTTTGGGGCAAATTTTTCTCTGTCACTTGTTTGTTGCGAAATCTTCCAGGGGTCTGCATGGCAGGGATTGTGAAAGGGACTATACAATGCACACCAAGGCTGATTTGAGTATAGACTGATTTATAGGCCGAAATTCTTTTCTAACCCTCATTTGTATGAGGTTACAGTAATTGCAATTTCTTCACGTGAAATGGTGTCGTTACTTTATGGAAGTGATAATGTAATTGCCTGATAGGCTAATCACTAAAGGTAGTGTGCTATCCCATTATTATCCTGTGGGGCATCTGCAGGGCAAGTCGTACAGATTTACGCAGATGTGCAGATTCATTTAATGCATTTAGTTTATCATGTGGCATGAGATGAATCGAACGAATTTAATATAACTTCATTTTTCTGTTAAATGCTATTTCCAGTTATGCAATTTCGTGGCAACAGGTGCGGGCGGTACTGGCCTTAGCCTTTGTACTGAATGGCCAGCTGCCTATGCGCATGTCAAATTCTTATGAAAAAATTGAATGCATTTTTTCATTTAAATATTTTGTGCAATTTTGCAATATGGGGACTGAACTTGGATGACATCACTTAAAATTCATGCATTTCCCACATATAAATATAATACATTGTATTTAGGTCAAGTGTAGGTCTATTTTGTTTTAAGAACACCATTATTTGTGTTTAAGTCATTTTATATGACTAACTGCTGATTATTTGAGCTCCCGTTTTCTACTAATGTTTATGCTAAGGGGCTGCACACGCAAGCCTTACAGTCAAGCGCGTGCTCAGTGAGCTAAAGGTTTGCTCGTCCAATCCCATACGTAGAATGTATGCACACATGACTGTAAGTCGTTTGGATAAAAGCGTCTGCTAAATGGCATATATTATTTTATATATTAATCAAAATTCAATAAGATGATTTTAATTCATCACAATGATGCATAGTGATAGGCTCACATCACGGCATGTCTTGTGATAGGCTAATAAATACTCTGTTTTGCTTTTGTCCTCACACGGTTACAAGTCATTTGTCTTCCCTGAATTTTAGTAACCATATCCGTTTTTTATTACAAAGGGTTTTACGTGATTGTTGTTCAGTTCACTATGATGAATGCTGTAAGGAGCGACGCATAGCCTATGCTAGACCTTGACAAAGAACCTTTCTCATGTTATAAAATCCAGGCTAGGCCTCGAGTAGCCATAACATGACAGTATTATAATCCCTTGGGATGCGGTCCCGTTTCACTGTAATTATTCTGACCCTATAGGCCTACGTGAACTCTATATCAATGTCTCACAAGGTGTACCTTCGTGATAACGATGTGGCTCATGTGTTATAATCAGATATGCTATCTGATGCAAGCAGGTATATTTCGTTCTGTTTAAATCTCCCTCTTCTATCTTTATTGGCAGTCTAACACTCATCATATAGCACACACACATACCCAAACTCACACACACTCACGTGCGTGCGCGCGCACACACACACATACACACACACACACACACACATACACACACACACACGCGCGTGCATTCTAGATGGGAAAGGCCTTTATGAGTACAGTGAGATGCTATACTGCCTCGTTTCCAGTAGATCGGACAGATCTCTTTATCAAAAAATGTAGGTTGTTCATTATCCTGCAATCTCATCTATCTATTGGCTAAAGCTATCCATCCTAACATGCTTGATATTGATAACGTGGTACATCCGGACTGAGTACACTATCAGAAGTAGATTACCGTTTAAATGTGTAGAAGCGGCCAAACAATTTCAGCACCGTGGACAGAGACTTAGAATGAAGGCCGAGAATGAGTTGAATTCCTCTGCTTTAACGAGGGAGTTGGAGCCCATTTCCAAGTCATTGCTTTAGCAAAGCTTTACAGTTAAGACCTCCTGGTGCTTTCACACGATGGAACAACACTTATTTATGTGCTGGTATAATTTCCCTTTTCCCTTTTTGTGTTTTTACAGTGTGTTTGGCTGTGGTTGTGAGAATGTGTAGAGGGAGAGAGAAGATGTTCTGGTCATGTTTGATGTAGAGTGAATATTTGACTAAATGCAGATCTTCCTATAACACCTCATCCTGGTGTAAAATCTCAAACTGTTGTTGGCTTTGAAATAGAGGATATTAGAGTGAAGATAATGTGGACGAAAATACCAAATCCCATTAGTACAGTAAGAAAACTGAGGAAGCAGCAGTGATGAACATTATTAAAATAGCTGCTGAGATCAACAGGTAAGAGAGAATGTAGGCCAGCCAGCTCGTTGACCCAAAGTAGACCAGCCAGCTAGTTGACTCAAAGTAGGCCAGCCAGCTAGTTGACTCAAAGTAGGCCAGCCAGCTAGTTGACTCAAAGTAGGCCAGCCAGCTAGTTGACCCAACGTAGGCCAGCCAGCTAGTTGACTCAAAGTAGACCAGCCAGCTAGTTGACTCAAAGTAGGCCAGCCAGCTAGTTGACCCAAAGTAGACCAGCCAGCTAGTTGACTCAAAGTAGGCCAGCCAGCTAGTTGACCCAAAGTAGGCCAGCCTGCTAGTTGACCCAAAGTAGGCCAGCCTGCTAGTTGACCCAAAGTAGGCCAGCCAGCTAGTTGACCCAAAGTAGGCCAGCCAGCTAGTTGACCAAAAGTAGGCCAGCCAGCTAGTTGACCCAACGTAGGCCAGCCAGCTAGTTGACCCAAAGTAGGCCAGCCAGCTAGTTGACCCAAAGTAGGCCAGCCAGCTAGTTGACCCAATGTAGGCCAGCTAGTTGACCCAATGTAGGCCAGCTAGTTGACCCAATGTAGGCCAGCCAGCTAGTTGACCCAAAGTAGGCCAGCCAGCTAGTTGACCCAATGTAGGCCAGCTAGTTGACCCAATGTAGGCCAGCCAGCTAGTTGACCCAATGTAGGCCAGCCAGCTAGTTGACCCAATGTAGGCCAGCTAGTTGACCCAATGTAGGCCAGCTAGTTGACCCAATGTAGGCCAGCTAGTTGACCCAATGTAGGCCAGCTAGTTGACCCAATGTAGGCCAGCTAGTTGACCCAATGTAGGCCAGCCAGCTAGTTGACCCAATTCACCGCTCATCATGAGAGACATTAATTAACAAGAGCTTTTTAGCAGAACCGCTCAGATGATGAGAAGCTCAGAAATTAATATTTGGAAGTAGGCTAATTGGATAAATTCCTTGAAGCACAAGTTTAGAATATGTATGTGCGAAAGAGATGATCATCAGCCCTATAAGTAGCCTATGCCTAGAAATACTGGTTTGTTTTTTACAGCAATCTTATTACTTTGAAATAGTCGTTATGGCATGCGGAGTATAGAACACTATAGCAGAAATAGGTATATTCAAAGGCAATATGAAGCTTAAGCAAAAGCACAAACGTTGTCTTATTCTTTCCTATTATAAGTCGTAGATCGGCCTATACCTCATTAAAAACTCTTAATTGTAATGTTAAAAAATAACACAAATTTTGGTTAAGTGTAGCCCTTGATTCGTGAGCATGTTTTTGATATATTTTGAACGGTGTAATTTAGGACTTTTCGCAGTTGTAATGAATAATATTTTGCACTTTACCTCCCCTGACAATTTTCATGCCTTTCATATTGTAAAACATTTGATCTTTGACCAAATTGTGATGACTATTTAAAAATGTATGTGGTGAATAAATTGAAAAAAACTTGAGTAAACGGAGACAACATGCAGTCAAATTGGACAATCTATAATCTAAGAAATACATTTGTATTTTTGCCAGGTAAAAATGAATGCTGAGTGGACCTATAGAGGCCCTTTCTCAAATAGGCCCGCTGTTAAAACGGTGGGTGGTATAGGCATTCCCTAAACTACTTCACGAAATGACCCTTTATGATGTCATGTATTATGAAATCAACATCACTAGCTCCTTCAATTCCGTGTTTGGGATTTTGACAAAACCTCTAGGCCTGGTGATTATATGTAGCTATTTCAGTGCATATTACCACTGAGCGTTTTCTAGGCTTATGTATAGGCCTATTTATGTTAACCACAGCATTGCTGTAAATGTGTAAACCTTCATTCTGACAAACTAGCAGTGCTGCACGGGATTCTCAAGATAATGCTCAATATTCCCAAATGACATCCAACTATGTTCTTGCTGCAAAGGTTAGGGTTGTATAAGCTTTACATTGCTGGTTGACTTGTCTATTCTGAGAGTATGTTTGGTGTCTCCATTGTATAGACGCGTGTGGAGAATATCATGGATTCTTCCAGTGAGGACTACACCACAATAATTCATTTACATAGTGAAATGCACCATGAATATTTACATTTTACGTGTGTGTGTGTGTGTGTGTGTGTGTGTGTGTGTGTGTGTGTGTGTGTGTGTGTGTGTGTGTGTGTGTGTGTGTGTGTGTGTGTGTGTGTGTGTGTGTGTGTGTGTGTGTGTGTGTGTGTGTGTGTGTGTGTGTGTGGTGGTCAGGGCGGTTTGGGATTAGTAGGCGGGGCGCGCGGGGGAGTTAACCAATGAGCATATTGTGAACTATCTCCAGCTCGTCAGTTGCAGCCTGTGTGTCAGGGAGGCGACACCATTCTGTAGCCTATGGATATCTGCCGTGGTATATTCTCATATAGTCTACTTTCTTCAACTTGACACTGAAACCTTCATTTGCCTTACAGGCTATCTACATATTCTTACTAAAAACACATTTTAGAAATTGGAATAACAAAAATAACAAAAATGATGAACGGATACTACGAACTGTGCATCTGTGAGTAAGATGTCTTTATTTTAAGATGTGCATAATTTGTATTCATTGTATTGTCATAGGTTATAAAGATAATATTCTGAACTGTATTAGTCTTTGTGTGAAATTGTATTTCTGGGATGAGTAAGAGATAGCCTTAAGAAGTTCATGTCGCCTAGCTTTAAGGACTATGCTTTTCGTTTACCCTCGGCATTTTCTATTTTTTTGTCAATATTAGCAATAACAACATGTTAGTTGCTGAGAATGTAATTAAGGCGCTTAGGCAGTTTTGTTGCAATAGCCTATTTGCTACCCAGCGCATGCATTGCGGTTCTTATAGTTTTGCGTTAGGTCTATGTGATTTACTAAAATAATACCCTATCTGAATGTAACCTAGCCTATAGGCTACTCTAAATGAAAGCCTTTTTAATATTATATTTTAAAGTTCGAAAGATGGGTGTGATATTTTCAGATTTAAGTCGGTAAATCGTTGAACTTGATAGTTAAGACTGTGTGTGTGGTGTGTGTCAGCTACGTAGATAGCATTCCCTTACATAGCCCTATCTACACAAATAAATAAATAAATATATTTATATACATGGCATGCATACATATGCTGGGAGAACAGCATCGTGTCTACGGAGCTATACGGTGTGTTGGCAGTGCGGGAGAGCCTATCGAGCGCCTCGCTCCAACGACTGTTTCTGCTCCATGTGACCACAAACAGCGGATACGCAGCGGCCCCTTTAAGAGACGACGGGTTCGTTTGTGTCTTTGGTTATCTAGCTGTATGAGTTATAATTTCATAAAGCTAGAGAACCGAAAGTATAAACTAATTCCAAGGGCTTCAGACGCCGGGCCTGCGTCGAGGTGGCTATGGTCTGGGCAGGGAGAAGGTAGGGGGGCGCTGGATGCTGCACATGTCTGTGCCAGTTCAGAACACCCAAAATGCCGACGTGGGGATTCAAGTCGATTCCTGCCTGCTGAGAAACGGTAGATAGCTTTGGATTTAGTGTATTCAGGTGTGAAATTATACATCTAAAAATGAATCCGTTTTAACTGTTGTGTAGCCTATCTTGAATACGAGCTGAGAATACGCTGGCTGAGCTGTCAATGGATGCGAACAGTCGAGCATCTTGATACTTGGACCTAATGCACATTTCTAAATAGTTATGGAGTTAAGCTGCTGTACTTTATAACCGGAAAGGCAAATGAGGAATATAGAAATGCAAGACAGTTGTTCTGATAGTGTTATTGCTATTCGGTCTGGAAAAACAGAAGGGTAAAGAAATACATTTCGTCCGATTGGTCAGTTCTGAGGTGTCACTTGGTTCTTGAAGCAGCGATATCAGCAGGCAGGTTACCCATGATACAAGTCAGTATTCGACGTCCATCATTGTCTCAGGACGTCGGGAGGTGAAGTGGAAACCGGCCACTAGGAGCAACAGTGAGCACTGTTACCTTCAAATAGGCTTTACATAAATTGAAACCCACTACTAAGTAAGGCTAAGTAAAGCTATACATTTCACAGAGATGTCTGATATGCAACAAACTCTCACGTCTCATGTCAGAATTAGACATTCATCCATGTATCTTAATCATCTCAAGGTTGCATGTTCGAATCCAGCAATATAAAGTTGTTTTTGATGTTTTACTTCATTAACCTTAACCATTACATGAAGCATTATGAGTTAATGCCTAAACTTAACCTTGGAACATTACAAAGCAGTAAGCAAACACTTGAAATTTGATGTTTGGAACAACTTAAAACTGTGACATTTCTGAAACATGGATGAACTTCCAATTCTGATGTGAGATTGTGAGAGCTTGTTGCATATCAGACATCTCTGTGAAATGTATAGCTTTACTTAGTGGTGGGTTTCAATACTGTATATTTAAAATAACCCTGATAGTCAAACCAATATATTCACCTTTCTTTATTTTAAATATACAGTATTGAAACCCACCACTAAGTAAAGCTATACATTTCACAGAGATGTCTGATATGCAACAAGCTCTCACAATCTCACATCAGAATTGGAAGTTCATCCATGTTTCAGAAATGTCACAGTTTTAAGTTGTTCCAAACATCAAATAGCCTACCTGTATTTTGGGGCAAAAACATAATGAAAAGAAAACATAAGTTGCATAGCATACTGCCTAGACTACCTTATCGTTTTGATGACAATCATAGACGATTACAATTGGATTTTGTGTATTTGCCAGGGGCGCAACTTTCGCTGAGGATGGGGGGACATTCCCCACATTCTGAAACTGCATTTTGGTTCCCCCTAGTTTTATCATTGGAATGTGATACAAAATGAGGCAACGGTGTGCTTTAGCACCATGCTGACACCTCCGAGTGGACGGGTAGGCTGTTTGGCGTGCTTATCAGACTGAAAAAATGTAACAATAATATTATGTACCCCCCCACTTCTAAAACCAAAGTTGCGCCCCCTGCAACCCATCCAGGACCTCTATACCAGGTGGTGTCAGAGGGAAGAAATGTCAGACTCCAGCCACCCTAGTCACAGACTGTTTTCTCTGCTACCGCACGGCAAGCGGTACCGGAGCACCCAGTCTAGGTCCAAGAGGCTTCTAAACAGCTTCTACCCCCAAGCCATAAGACTCCTGAACACCTAATCAAATGGCTACCCAGACTATTTGAATTGCCCCCCCCCCCTTTACACCGCTGCTACTCTCTGTTGTCATCATCTATGCATAGTCACTTTAATAACTCTACCCACATGTACATATTACCTCAACTAACCGGTGCCCCCGCACAGTCACTCTATACCGGTACCCCCCTGTATATGGTCTTGCTATTGTTATTTTGCTGCTGCTCTTTAATTACTTGTTACTTTTATTTCTTATTCTTATCCATATTATGTATATATATATATTTTTTTTTAAATATATATATATATTTTTTAAACTGCATTGTTGGTTAGGGGCTCGTAAGTAAATATTTCACTGTAAGGTCTCTACACCTGTTGTATTTGGTGCATGTGACTAATACGATTTGATTTGGTATTAGCCGTAACAACAGTCGTTCTACCATCTTCAAACTTTAGGTTTTACCTGTCAAGAACTGAGTGATAGCAGATTCATGTTGTTGGCTACAGCCACCTACATATTGTTAGGAGAGACACAGGCCTCTATGTAGGGTGAGAAGGAGTGTTCATTTGAATGCACACAAAACAGGTATGATGTTAGACGTTGGCACAGCTGGATAGTTCCTGTAATTCTTTTACTGTATACACAGAATGTATGTAAATCCCTCTCACCACGTCAGAAGAACAGGGTGTATGTACTTTTTACTGTAAGAAAGAAATAGATCAATCTTCTCTATTCAGCTCCAAAATTGTATTTTGATCTCAGTATCTCGGTTGTGTTGCCCTTGTGTGGAGCAGTAATGAAACTAATTCATATAGCTGGTCAGTGACTGGTTCTCAACGTGTTCTGTAGCCTATAATGTCTTCCTCATGATTCCATCTATATTTACTGATAATGATTGCATGTAACTGGTGACAGTTAACTGCTGGAGGTGTGTATTTGAGGCATAATAATGTTTATTCTGTTGAAGTTCCTGAAGTAGACATTGGTTGTTCATTATGCGTACAGTACAGTATTTCACACCAAGTTCAAAGTGAGTTTGAATAGTCATTCTGAGGAGATTGTTCTAGAATTGAACAACGTAACACAGTACAGAACAGTTTCTGTTCTATTTATACTATTCTTAGAATGATCATAAATAAGGATCTATCTTTGGCTGTGAGTGACGTGTCATAACCCACATTCTATTTGGAGGATGAGTGACACATAGCTCAATCTTTGATGTATACTTCTGGGTCGTTGAAAGTTTGGCTTTGAATTGGAATGAGAATGTAGGAAGAAGAGTAGGAGTCTTCTTGGCTGATGTTTGGATGATTTGAAATGATCTACACAGACTCTTCCTCAATCTCTGGTTGACTACTAGAAAAGTAGCAGTAGAGCAACGGAACACAGAGACACAAGCAAAACTTCAGAATTGATCAATGACATGTGTTTTCAGTTGATACAATACATGCTATAATTGTATGATTTTTACAGTTAATATACTCAAAATAATTAACGTCATTTGTCTTTTTTTAAATTCAGGCCTAGGTGTGCTTGCTATATCCTAATTTGTATTCTCCGATGTCCTTTATACGGTTATAATGGTTGATAACGGTTAATAACAGTTAATAATGGTTGATATTTTGATCAACAGCATTGTAACCCATCATGTCTCTCAATAATTGTTTATTTCAGGAAGAAGAAAAAGTGATTGTATATACTGGAAGGTGCACCTGTCAGAAAACAAGATGGCGTCTCATGTTACCTTGAGGTCTCAGATACCAGGGACTGGGAGGAGGAGGACCCAGGTCAAACCTACAAGGATCAACCACCAAATTACAGGTAACAATATTACAGATAAAAACATAAAATATATCTTATTCCACATATCCTTTCACTTAATATTCAGTTTATCTTTCGTTCTTCAC